>NC_133802.1:26298300-26583168 GCF_043250625.1 Sebastes fasciatus | reverse complement strand
AAGAGAGAGAGAGGAGAGTGAGAGAGAGAGAGAGAGAGAGTGAGAAGAGAGAGAAGAGAGAGAGAGAGAGAGAGAGAGAGAGAGAGAGAGAGAGAGAGAGAGAGAGAGAGAGAGAGAGAGAGAGAGAGAGAGAGAGAGAGAGAGAGAGAGAGAGAGAGAGAGAGAGAGAGAGAGAGAGAGAGAGAGAGAGAGAGAGAGAGAGAGAGAGAGAGAGAGAAATAGTAAAGGGTTTTTGTACCTTTGGTGCCCCTTATGATGTGGATGCTCTCTCCAGCAGTGATCCTGGCCTGGACATCTGTTGAGCTGTTGGTGCCTGGAATCACGATGTCTGAAAGAGACCAAGAGGAAGACAACATTTATATATAGTAGATAGACATCGATTATTCTTCAGCTAATATGACGAGTAGATGATTCTTGGTTAAAAAGCATGAATAAAATTAAGATGAAATCAAAATAGTGAAGAGATGGAGAACAGAATAAACTACCCACCAGTAGTGGTGACGATCCTCTGAACAAACACCGCCGGCTTTTTGCAGGCAGTTGACAGGAAACCCTCCGAGGCCGGGTCCTGATGAGTCGTCATCCGGGGCAGATTCTGCAGACGCCTGTCGGGGCGTCATGGGAACTGGAGTTGACTGGACCGGCCGGACGCTGGCCACTGGCTTCTCTTCAGTACGAGGAGGTGGACGCCTGAGCAGAGAGGATGTTATTTATTAGTTCATGACTTGTGTTCATGTTTAGATGTTGCTCATCAGTTTCATAATGACAGCTGTTTTAAAAAAGTATATCTTTTTGTTGCTGCTATGAGTCACTGACCAGTTTCTCTGACTGAAGGCGGGGATGTTAGTGAGGCTCTGGTCGCTGGCAGGGTAGTAGTGAGCGTAGGAAGGACGGGTGTACGGCACAGACGCCCTCTTCTCCTCTTCATAACCTTTCTTTGCTGCTTTCTTCTCGGCCTTGCTCAGCTTCAGCTCCCTGCGGTCGATCAGAAGGGACTCGTGGGGGAACGGTTGCTGGAAGGGAGAATGAAAAAAGATGCGAAATATAAAGCGTCATTCTTAATTTTTTTTCACTTTGAAAGAAGCAGCGGAGCACAATGTCATCTTCGTGTTTCAATGTCGAAGCCTTCATTGTGAACATCTAAGTGAATACCAGTGATAAATTTAATTTAACTATAATTAAACAGTGTTATAAATATGAAACAAAGCATAACTGTAACTGCTTGGCGTAGTTCTCACCTCAGATTTATTTAACAAATTGATTTAGACGGATAATTAATGAGACGTCTGACAATTTTGGACGTTTTCCTTCAAAACAGCTGCCATAACAGCCAGTGACTCATTGAATTAGTAGAGGACTGTCAATCATCTTTTGTACAGCATAATTAAAAATGACACCATGCAAAAGTTGTAAGCAGGGCAACACACAAACACGTGTCGTACTTTTAAGCAGCTGTAGGAGGCATATAGGGACAGTGTTTCCTCCGTTCATCTACCTTAGTGATCTGGAGAGGATAGAGGTGCAGAGCCCTCCTGAGGACGCTCTCCATGCTGTCCTGGGGCTGCAGCCGGACAAGGGAGGGGTCCGGCTCCTCCTCCACAAAGTGAAGAAGAGACTCCACTTCTCTCCGGGTGAAGTTCAGCACAGGGTTCAGGTCATCCACCACCCGGTCTGATGGAGGGAAGGAGAGAGGAAGACAGGGAGGAGGATAAAGGAAAAGAGAGCAAAATGTAAAAAAAACTGTGGAACGACGAGGCTGATTTCAGACAGCTCTCTGAAGCATAAGCGCCCTCAATGTGTCTGTCTCGCCAGTGAAAGCTTACAGCGAACACTTGAGACCGTTTACGCTGTCAGACAAGAGCCTCTTGGCAGAAGAACTCTGGCTTCAACACAAAGCTGATTATCTAGTTTTGGGGGGTCTGTCTGCTGGGTGTTGAGGACTGGGATTACTGACAGATGTTTGACAGAGCTGTCAGCTGAAGGCAGTGATATTCACTATATGGAATATTCATGAGAGAAAAGACGGGTGCAAAAATTTACCCAAAAGCATTTTATGTATGGAGGACAGAACCTGCCAAAATCAAAAATAAATTAATGAATACATAAGTGCTTCAATAAATAAATAAATGACTCGATAAATGAATAAATATGCCATTACAAGTAGCAAAAATAATATTAAAAATAAATATTCATTAATGGATTAATAAAATGTGACATAAATTGATATTTCTGTTTTAATTTACCATTGTATTAATTCCCTTATTTATTTATTTGTTTAGCTATTTATATTTAGTTAAATAAATAAATGCTTAAACACATAAATAAATACATTTAAAAATTCCTAAAAATAAATACATAACCAAATAAAAATGTGAACTAAACAGAAGAGTAAATAAATAAGGGACTTAATTAGTTAAAAGGTTAATAATTAAAAAAGAAAATTAAAACAGAAATATCAATTTATGTCACATTTGATCAATTAATTAATTAATACATTTATTTTTGCTATTATTTTTGCTATTTTTAATGGCATATTTATTTATTTATTTATCGAGTCATTTATTTATTTATTTTGGGATTTTGGCAGGTTCTGTCCTCCATATAAATGTACCACAAAGAAATGACTGAAACTGGATAATGCTTTTATGTCACCCATCTGTAAGGATGTATGACCGACAGGAAAAATACCTGCACCTCAGATTAATTCTCTCCTAAATGGATGTTCAAACTCATCAATGCATTTTGCGACTCACCTGACATGCCCTGTTTGGAGATCTGGCGGTCGTAGATCTTCTTCTCCAGTGTGAAGTCGCACACCAGCCGGTAGATATGACACTGCTTCCTCTGACCGTAGCGGTAGACGCGGCACACGGCCTGGGCGTCGTGGCACGGGTTCCAGGAGGCGTCAAACACCACCACACGGTTCGCCCCGATCAGGTTTACGCCCAGACAACCAGCCCTGAGACCCAGAGAGGTCAGAAATAAGGTTATGGTTGTTATTATATAATGACCTGATCGTTCACATCCATTTTCTTCCATTAATATGACCTCCTATTGTGCGTTTTATTGTACCTGGTTGACAGCAGGAAGACCCACGCTGAGGTGTTGGACGGATCGTTGAACTGGTTTATCAGTCTCTCTCTCTCTGAGGCCGTTGTACTTCCATCTAGTCCTTCAAAACACAACCAATGGAGAGTTAGAACAGTCCTGACCAACTGGGGAGCTTCCCTATATAGTGCCACAGTTTTGCTGCTATTATCAGTAATCTATAGGTAAAAGAAAGTTCCTGTACTTTCAGAGAGTATACCCCTCGACCAGGAGCTTTTTGGGGGGTAAAATGTCCTTAATTTAATTTAGACCCTGGTGGTCCCTGCAATCAAAACGCATTGAGTTCCTCAAAAGTTCTTAGTTCCAGGGGACAGTTCCTACAGTCTAAAAGGGGCTATAGTTAAACTTAATTCACTTTTACTTCGTTAATTAAGTGACTTCATGGATACAGTTCATATTTTACAAGACAATTCTTTCATAAATATCACTGAAATACACAAAAACTCCAACTCTACAAAAGCTGTGAACTCCTTTCTGTGCCTGCGGAGAACCATAAACCATAAATAAGTCTGGCTGCTATCAAGAAACACCAGCAGATGGCAGCACACATTGTGAGTCAATGAGAGGAGCAGTAGAGCTGCACAACCAAACCACTGTCGTCAACTCAACAGATTAACTAGTATGTACCATTAGTTAAGCACGGTGGACAGAAAAACTGTGTCAATAAAGTGTAGAGAATATTCAGACCATCTTTCACTGAACTACACCCGTTTTGCACCACATGTGTCACCCATCACTGTGCTTAAAAGAACCTTTCAACCCGTCTCCTCCTTAAATAAAAACATCTTTAACTGAACATTACTGTGGACTTACTGTAGTAGTTGAGGTTGCGGACCCAGTTCTGGTTGGGTCTGCCTCGGCTGGACGTGTTGGGCGATGGAGGAACTGGTCTCTTAGCCAGAAAATCCTCAATCACTGTCAGTGTGGATAGACTCTGACTGCAGGAGGCAGAAAAAGGGCAGGGTTAGGGACTAGGACAAGTTTGAGGTTCCACTTAGTAATGTGTTTAACTACAGTTAGTTTTTGTTTATGTCACATAAAAATGAACTGAAAAAGAAAGTAGTTGACGAAAATCTTAAATGTCATATGATATAGTTGAAGTGCTCTTGTGTTGTCAGATCTCATACCTGAAGACGAGGATCTTGTCTCCCTTCCTGACGCTCTCCTCTATCAGGTGGAACAGCAGCACCATCTTTGCTGAGTTCTCCAGGATGCCGGGCTTGTAGTCGTACAGGATGTCCTTCGCCTGGCCATGTGAAGAGAGCGACTGTTAAAATCTACTATCAAACATCACCTTTACAATCATAGTTCAGCTGAATACATTCTCCTTATTTAAGCAGCTTAGACTGACTTAAAAGAAGCGAGGCTACAGTGCGGGTTTGCAAACTATGTAAGCAAGGAGAGGTCACAACTAAAGCTGTGAACTTTATTATTTTAAGTTTTTGTTTTGATACAAAATAAGTGTCTCGTGATGTCTTTAGGAAGTCCAGCTTTCTTTGGATCACTGTGGATTAATGGATAATTCATAATTTTCTATGTATTTCTCTTCATAATACTGTGGGTGGCAGCACTGAACCGACAGCAATGTCTCACTAAGGGGGAACACAATGTTCCGTTTACAACCTAACTTGGAAGCATTGATGCGTACTGCAGCTTAATGTTAAAAGGAAGCAAAAATATTAAATTAGTTACAAAACTCTCTTCCAAAAACGTACCCATTCGTAGGTGATGACCTGATTGGCTTTCTCCTGCAGCTGGTTGAGGCTCAGTCCACCGATGGGGTTGGGGTTCTCCAGGGGCTTGGTCTTCTGATTGGGGGCGGTCGGACACTGGGCGGGACCTGTGGAAGTGATGTCATCAAGGTCCAAGTCCTGGTCACTGGCCAGGTTCTCCTTCTGTAAGGCCTCGTACAGCACGTCTGGATGGTTCCAGATCTGGAGAATGACAGGAGGTCAGGGGTTTGAAAACACTCTCAAGGTAGCGATGAATAAATATACAGGAGTTTATCTTGATGTAGAAACATGTTGACTTAGATGGTAACTTGTGTATCAGTGTGACAAGGCCTGCAGGGATTAATTTGTACTGCTACAGAGACAAATGTTGAAGACATCTACCATAGATGTTAACTAAACACATGCCCTCCTCCTCCTCCTCACCTTGCAGCAGACACAGAAAGCCTTCAGTGGGTTGAGGCTGAGCCAGCCGGTGTTTCCTGCCTCTCTGAAGCGGTTCATGAACTCGGTGTAGAGCGCCCTCTGCAGGGGAGACAGACGCACCAGGATCACATGCTCCTCTTTAGAGGGCAGCTGGTCCCTCAGGACGTCGTGACCTCGCCTGGAATAAAGACAAGTTGCGGTCAATATCTGTAAAATGTTATTAAGCATGAAGAATAGGTGGGAAAATGTCTGAGTCTAAGGTCAGTGAGTTCATAAAGGCAGTGGTCTTACCTCTGAACGAAGCCCTCCAGCAGGCTGTGCAGGACGTGGCTCCTGTACCTCATAAACTGGACGTCCTGAGGCGTGCTGTCCACACACTGCCCGTTCAGAATGGGACGCTCGAACATGTTACTGAACTCCTGCCGCGCGCCTGAAATAGGATGTAAAAACTGTTGTCAGAAGCAGTGGTGGAAAGTAACTAAGTATATTTAATCAAGTGCTTTACTTAAGTACAATCTTTACACACTTGTACTTTACTTTAGTATTTCCATTTTCTGCTACATTAGACTATTTCTACTTTTAGTAGTAAAGGATCTGAGTACTTCTTCCATCACTGGTCAGAAGATTAACAGGAAAACAAACGACCAAATCAGTCTTTTGATGACCAACATCCTCGTTAGTAAAAACATCTGAAACAAAGCGCTGATGTTGCCCCGTACCTAGGAAGTCGGGCCGGACAAAGTCAACCATGCACCAGTACTCGATCAAGTTGTTCTGGAGCGGATAACCCGTCAGGACCACACGGCGTCGGGTTTTGATGTTCTTCAGAGCCTGCGACGTGCTGGCGTGGCAGTTCTTGATGCGATGGCCTTCGTCACAGATCACCACGTCTGGACCGGGTCTGGCCAAGGCTCTCTCGATACCTGGAGGAAGAGAACAGGTAAAAATACCTCAACTGATATTCTTTAAAAAGTAGCATATATCACATTTTCTACTCTTCTTTGTTCCCCCCTCTTTCCCTTCATCTCTCCCACCTTTGAGCAGTTCCTGCTGCTTGTCCTCTTCATCCAGGTCGATGACGACAGGTCCCGTTGTTTTCTTGCTCTTCTTCTTCCTTCCGGCCACAAAGCCCTTCTTCAGCGACAGGAGGCGGTACATCTCGTAGCCCATCAGCAGCACGCCTCCACCCCGGGCCCAGTCCTCCACCACCTTGGCCCTGCTCGTTGTGTTCCTGTAAGAAAAGGTACGATAAGTTACTGCTTGTGTTTCTTAAACCTCAATTAATTCCTGTCACAGAGAGGATTTTACTTATTTATTACTTTTTGTTTTACTTTATTTTGAAACTCTGCTCCCTTTGCACGGCATGAACACTGCGGTGCCCCAAAGCGATACAGAAAGTTGTACCAAGTAAAGTACCTTAAGTTTATAACGAGGTAATAAACCAGCCCAGTGGCACACAATGTAAAATGCAATGTTGGAGCTCTCACTGGTGGCTTAAATGTGTTTTTTTTTTTTTTAGCACCTTCAAGTGGAACTACATGAATTAAAAGCATGAAATATCTGAATAAAAGGAAAGCGGATGAGAGAGACGGAAGAGAAGAGAAAAAAGATCGGCAGATTATCTTGTATTAAAGAGAGAGAACAAGAATGAATGGCATTGTAATCAATCATTTAATTATGAGAAATTACCAACAGTAATTTGAGAGTAGTGCGTGAAAAGTAGGAACAAATGCTTGTTAATTTCTTTAAGATATTTTTGAGCTGAGACAGGATGAGGTTACTGTTACACTTTCAGACACGGCTGCATCATGAAATTGTCTTACAGCATTCCTTCTTTCCTCTCTAATCCCAACACACACACACAAATGACGCGAGAGAGTCAGAAAAGTCTTTCCGGCAGAGGCAGCTGTCGAGAAAGAGGATGATGGAGAGATGGAGGAGAGGACGAACCAGATGGGGATAAAGAGCAGACAGAGGCAGGTCAGACCAGAAGGTCAGCGTTGTCTTTTTTTTTTTTTTAAAAGTCTCTTCACTGCTTTGCATGAATGTAACTGCATCCAGCTTCCTGAGATGGCTTTTAAAATGATTAAGTTGACTGTGTTAAATATCCCAACATATAAACAAAGCAGGTGGGTGAAAGGATTCAGGCTCTACACAGGAAGAGCTCTTGTTCCTGTTACTCACTTGTGTTCGTCGTTGAGGATGTGAACCTTGAAGGCACGTGGCGTCACCAGTCCCGGGTCGGTATCTGGAGGTAACGCCTCTGGGGGCGGAACCCACATGTTGAACTCTGACAGCCAATTCTGCAGCGTGTTCACCTGGGGATGAAAGTAACGGATGAATAATCTAAAGTCTTCAGTCCTCGTTGTTTTCTAGACTTTTAAACACCAGAAATGTGCCTTATGCTTTGTGAATGCTTTGAAATCAGTTGCTTGTCTCTGTTTTATATCATAAAATTTTACATTTAAATAGACAATTTTGTGATTTTTTTTCTATTTCTGACAAATCTATAAGATGCAAAGTTTGTCATAAATAATTGATAATTTAATCAATGATGAATATAATCGTGAACTGCAGCCCATTTTAACACTTCTCTTGCTCTTTTATTCATTGATATTTTTTTATTTAATCAATATTTACTGATCATACTGTGTGTCTACATCGGAGCACTTATCGATCCGATCCTTCACATTTCTTTTCGTTACATTAAGGTGCTTACAGGTACGATGGCGAGCACGGTGTGAGCCTGGGTGTGTCTGAAGAGGATGTCGATGAAGGAGATGACCTGCAGCGTTTTGCCCAGGCCCATGCTGTGAGCGAGGATGCAACCGAATCCGCTGCTGCTGCTGAACCGCTCCACCGACTCCACCAGGTTGTCGTACAGGAAACGGATTCCACCGATCTGAGGAGGAGACGGGGAGGAAAGAGACGGAGAGTTAAGTGATGGGACAAAGTGGAAAGAGAGAGCAAGGGAGGGAAAAGAGGAGAAAGAAGACGGTGACGAAAGAGAAAGTTTGCCAAGCGTTTGCTTTGAGTGCGGCAGTAATAATACCTGGTGAGGTTTGACTGCTCGCGCCAGCTGATGCGTCAGGAAGATGTCCTCCTCCGCCTCCGGATGGTTCAGGTTGACCAGCACCCTGCCCTGGGTGTCCGGTTGGTTCAGGATGTCGTCGGCGTGCACGCCGCTCGGCTCGCTCGCTTCTTCCTCGGCGATGGATTCGCAGGCGCTTCTGACGTGGGCGATGGTCTCGTCCTCGCCTGAGCTCAGATCGATCACATCTGTACAGATGAGGGAGGAAGTGAGGTTTGTCAAAAATTACACTGCAAACTGTTTTTCTACATCTAAGTTCAGAAAACTCATTTTGATCTCAGAGTGAGATCTGTATTCAAAAAAGATTTGAAGTCGCTTTCACATATGTATTTCTTCCACACTAACAAAAAGGAATTAGAAAAAAAATTCCAATAAATAAAAATTCCCCCCCCAAAAAAAGAAAACAAGCCTCATCCTGAGCTTCTTGTTAGGATAGCAGGAGCAGTAGTAGTAGTAGTAATAGTAGTAGCAGGAGCAACAGTAGTATTAGTAGCAGCACCCGGAGCGGTAGTAGCAGAAGTAGTAGTAGTGGTAGTAGTAGAAGTAGTAGCAGGAGCAACAGTAGTAGTAGTAGTAGCAGCAGCAGCAGCAGCAGGAGCGGCAGTAGCAGTAGTAGTGGTAATAGTAGTAGCAGTAGAAGTAGTAGCAGAAGCAGGAGCAACAGTAGTAGTAGTAGTAGCAGCAGCAGCAGCAGCAGGAGCGGCAGTAGCAGTAGTAGTGGTAGTAGTAGTAGCAGTAGAAGTAGTAGCAGAAGCAGGTGCAACAGTAGTAGTATTAGCAGCAGCACAAGCGACAGTAGCAGCAGTAGTAGTGGTAGTAGTAGCAGTAGTAGCAGCAGTAGTAGTGGTAGTAGTAGCAGTAGTAGCAGCAGTAGTAGTGGTAGTAGTAGCAGTAGTAGCAGCAGTAGTAGTGGTAGTAGTAGCAGTAGTAGCAGCAGTAGTAGTGGTAGTAGTAGTAGCAGTAGTAGCAGCAGCAGCAGCAGCAGTAGTAGTAGTAGTAGTCGTAGCAGGAGCAGCAGTAGTAGTAGCTAGGACCTTTAAAACTGTAAGTCGCTAGAAAGAAAGTAGAAAGTAGAAGTTACTCTATAGGGATTTTATTTTGAAAAAAAGCCTTGTCCTGAGTACCCTGTTGAGATACAGTTACCTTCTGGGGCTTTTAATTTGAAAGAAAATAGGTCCCTCCCCAGTGTCCTGTTAACGTACAGTGAGAGTTGGGTGCTTTTATTTTGAAGAACAAGCCTCATTCATTATTTTGATGTTATGTTGGTGTGGTTCGGGATGGAGCGAGAGCCTTTATGTGTACGTCCTTGTTGATGTTACTACGTTGATGTTTAGTGCCGTTGAATGGTTTGATTTATTATTATGATTTATGATCTTAAACGTTTGTTAACTTCCAGGAAACTTTCCTTGAAAACGAGACGATGCATCTCAACAGGTTTATCCTCTAATAAAAACAGAAAAACTTAGGAACACCTGAACAAGGAACTTCGTACATTTTATCTCAGAATGAGAGTTTCTCCCGTGCAAACTACTTTTATTTTTACTGATACATTCATCTCCGTCACGAGCACAATGTTACATCAAACTTGGTCGGTTGTGGAGCGGACCGACTGATAAAAAAAGGTCAACGTCAAAGGTATCAAGTGGTAAAAGTTACACAAGCTGGCGGCCTGCGAGGGCACAACGGGGAGAAAGGAGGTGTGTGTGTGTGTCAGTATGTTAGTGTGTGTGTGTGTGTGTGTGTGTGTGTGTGAGCGCTTATATAACTGCAGTGAATGGCTGGTTATACAAGTAGGATTAGAGTGGAGGGGGAGACTGGTTATGCAACCCCAACTAGAAATGTCACTGTGCCACTGAGAGTGTGTGTGTGTTCTGGCTCATAACCAGGATTAGCCAGCTTTATTGCTCCACAGTCCCGCTCTGATCTGCCCCGCAGACGCTCTCTCCCTTCATCTCTCCTCCCTCCATTACTTGTTTCTCTCCTTCGTTTTTTGTCTCTCTCGGCTCCCAAATCAACACTTTATCTGTCTTTGTTCATCTTCTCTCTCTCGTGTGTGTTTGTGTTGTAGGTGTGTGTGCCCGCAGTTTGCCTCAGTTTGCTTTCAACTGAGTGTGTGTTCAAAGTGTGTGTTTATCCTTGGCTGTTTGAGTGGCTCTGTGAATGTGTGTCTCGGTGTGTGTGTGTGTGTGTGTGTGTGTGTGTGTGTGTGTGTTCACTCGGGCAATAAGGGAACGGTACATGATGTACCCTGTAGAGGTTTTAAATATTCTGATGCACACATGGCAGCTAATCTACGAAAACCCCACACACACGGACACACACTAAGTGCTTTTGAGTTTTTTGACCTTGGTTGTTTAAATTTGTGCAGGGAGGCTCTCACTAATTGGGTTTAAATGTTTCCAAAGATGCTGTGGAGTCCGTTCACCCTTGAAAGAATCCAAAGAAATTGACATGAATGGCAAGTTTTTGTCTGAAATAAAGTGAAACTGCCTTTATATTCTTGTGTACTCTTGAATTTTTTACCCTTTTTCTACTAGTTTTTTTATATGTTCCTTATCTGTTATATATATTAGGGCTGTCGATCGATTCAAATATTTAATCGCGATTAAACCCAAATGAATCGCACATGTTCAAAATGTACCTTAAAGGGAGATTTCTCAAGTATTTAATACTCTTATCAACATGGGAGTGGACAAATATGCTGCTTTATTCAAATATATGTATATATTTATTATTGGAAATCAATTAACAACCTCAAAACAATCACAAATATTGTGAAGAAACCCTCACAGGTACTGCATTTAGCATAAAAAATATGCTGAAATCATGGTATGACATGTCTATAAAGTAGTGTCTATGCCAGTACCCTGGTGTGAGCTGGAATTTTGATTTCTTATGATTTCAATTGGTTTACTGAAACTTCCTTTCTATTGTCTTTTACTGAAGGCTGCAACACTCTGACAGATCTAACGCTTGTTTTTAACACTAAACTGTCTTTGCAGACGTGATGTTGAACATTGTCACCAACATTCATTCCTATAAATCATCCCGAGATGATTCAGAGGAGTGCTGGCCCAGATATCTGCTGTGTTGTGGCCCTTTGAGTAAAAAACCTCATTCAGATTTTGGTTGTCTCTCAATCCTTCGTTTTTTTTCTATTCTTCTGGAAATTCAAGCTGATGCGGCCTTTTAATGCGCCGACTTTCCAGACCCCTGGGCTCGGAAAGCAATTTGAAACAGTGTGTAATTTAATAAACGCATGGCTGTCATGAGGCTATTAAGGCTGCTTTGCTTAATCTCTGAGAGACTGATGATTTAGAGATGTGAGGTTTCCACCAGACACAGACAAACTACCAGGACTGTGTATTCAACAAGTGATATTTCCCTTTGATAGATCACTTCCTCGGTGACTGCAAGATGTGCCACCAAGCAGCGTACTATACCTCAAAATGCTCCAGTGTTTTGGCTTTATGTGGTTGAATTGGGCGGCTGAAATGTCTGAACAGCCTTTAAAAAGGACATGAATCATCACCATCTGTCTGCCTAAACTTTCATTCATGTATATACCGATTGGAGCTCTATTCATAACTGTCCTTTCACTGGAAACCTATGATAGAAAACTTAAAGGGGACATATCATGCTCATTTCCAGGTTCATACTTCTATTTTGGGTTTCTACTAAAACATGTTTACACACTTTAATGTTCAAAAAACACATTTTTTTCTGCTGTGGTCAGAAGCGCGTTTTTATTAGTGGAATATACTGTGTAGACATGTCCGACTGTCCTGTGAGCTTCTGCTTTGTAACCTACCATGTTTCTTTTGCTGTATTGGACTCTTTAAAGAGATAGTTTGGGTGTTTTGAAGTGGGGTTGTATGAGGTACTTATCCTAAGTGTGAGACAGCTATACAGTCTATCTTTCCGACGTGGAACTGAAACCGTTATCTATGCTCTCATCAAAGCAACCAGACTCCATTGAAAAAAACAGTAATTCGACCTAGCAGAAGACGGGGCTGCTGGTCTACCGCTGCCTCGATCGGTTAGTTAGTTTGTGTTATTGTGTGACTTTCAGTCAGTCAGTTTGGATTCACTTAAGTCACTCAATAGCACAAACTTACCGATCGAGGCCGCGGTAGACCAGCAACCCTCTTGTTCTGCGAGGTAAAATTACAGGTTTTTCCAATGGAGTCTGGTGACTTTGGCAAGAGCATAGATAGATACAACGGCTTTAGTTCCCCATCGTAAAGAGCTGTCTGAAAGTAAGGTTAACCGGTGGAAATATTCTAAATATAGCGTACACTTAAACTGATATTGATTTTTTTTAGGTGGGTCTTTCTTTGAGGTGGCTAAAATACGTTTTGCTGCCGGCCCCGTCCACAGCAGTACATTGATTTCCTTCTGTGCCAAAACTCCTGTCTGTTTCTCCAAACTGGGTATGTGCCGACCGTCATCTACTGTAGGTAATACACCGACTATGGATAAGTTCCTCATAAGGTGCCAGAGAATGTCAGGTTTCTCAAAACTGAAGCTATCCAAGAATCTATTCTTTAATCCCTGAAACTGGACCTAAACGTTGGTGTAACTTTAACGCTCGACATCTGAAACAAAACTCTTCGCACGTTGTACCAAAGCTCACACTGGGCCGTTTGGCATTGGGTCTATTTAAGGCTTGGCCTCGCGATGCGGACAGCTCAGAATATACTACTGGATGATGGGTAATAAATTAAATTCACAGCTCTGTGTCCCTGTCTCCTTTCATGACCTCCCAGAGCCATCTGACCTACTAGCCCACTCACATAATCAAAGGCCCGAGGGCAATCTGGGCCCGAGCCTTCAATGTTTGGGGCACACATGGTATTTTTTAAATCCATTTTCTCTAGGAAAATTCTATTTTTTTGTAAATACACGCTCACAACCATGAGCTGCAGACTCCAGAAGTTCATCCTGATCCTAAGTATTTCTATACACATGGGATAGGATAGAAAACTTTTCTGCATTTCAAAGTAATGATACTTGAGTCAAAAATCTTCAAGGATTCAATGAGTGTGTGTGTGTGTGTGTATGTCTCACCTGTTTTGTGTGTGCGCTCTGTGGTGGCAGAGATGGGTACATTAGTCTTGCTGTCATCCTCGCTGATGCCAGTGCTGCTGGAGTCCAGGCAGATCACTCCCTTTCGGACGGACTTCACTTCTTGCTGCGACGCAGTTGATGCCGACGATGACGGCACATGTTTTGTCACATCACCTGGAGAGACGGACAGGAACGATGCAGCAGATCAGTTGAACACAACAGGTTGAATGATTTGGTTAATGGTGGGGATTAGGAATTTATCTTGATGTACATGTCAGAGGATTAGTGTTTGATTGACCAGTGGGTGTTGTTAGTATTTATGGGAGCATTTTTTGGGGGTACTCGCTCTTACCAGTTGTGTATTCAGGCAGCAGTGTTACGGGGAAATCCTGTTTGCTCTGTTGCTCCAGACGATGCCTCCTCTCCAACTCATCCTGCTGGGCGGCTTTGGTCACTGCCTCTAACTGATGCTCCCTCAGTAACTTCCTGCACAGACACACATAAATCAGTGTTTATAATGTAATAAACTCCAACAGAACTGACTCATCACTCATCAACACTGACATACACAAACACAGAAGCCAGCGCCTGCGTCTCTGACACATGTTTGATGTTACTGTAAAGACGCTGTTATGTAAAACTAACAGCATACTTGAGGTTATCGTGGTTATTGGCAGCCGGAGGAATGAAGCTGCAGACGTACTTATAATCAGTGACAGACTTCATGAGTGATTGTGTGCTTTTGCTCTTTAAAATGAGAAAGAAATCAGAGGATGAGGGGAGAGAGAACGAAGGCATAAAGACTAAAGACTCAGTAGAGAGATGATAAATCCTTATTATCCAGCCAACAATGAATGTTAGTAGAAATACAATAAGCTGGGTGAGTGTTAGTTTACTCTGCACTTCAGCAGAAACTCAGGGGATTGTGTTTAATCCCTTTCATCTCAAGTTTGACTGGTTACTGCTTGCCAGGCTTTGAGTCATTTTATAACATCAAGTATAAAAAATTAAAGAGCTTGTAGTCTGGTTTGATTTTATTAGTTTGTAATATTGTGTTTAATGTTTGTTTTTTTAAAATTGCATTTAACTGCACGTCACTGGTGACTCCAGATGTCCAGGAACTACAGATGAAATTAAGCTTTTCGCTACAGTACGTCTGGGCGAATATATACATTATATATACTGTATATTGTCACATAAAATGACTGTCTATTGGTACATGTCCACAGCCTCCATCCTTTCCACGCTTCCCATTCATTGTCTATGTAAGCAGCCGTGCAATGCATTCTGGTAGCGTGGCGGCGTGATTCGAGAGACAGGGCGTTTATGTTGGCCGCTCACCATTTGCATAAAGTTGAGGTCTAGGGTCCTCTATACAAGTCCGGCGTGACTCACCGCCTCTGGAAACTACCGAAAAACTTTCAAACTATCTGTTGTCGATCCAAAATAAAGACAGATTTAGCATCTGCCTGGCTCATTTCTCGCATAAAATGTTTTCAGAAACACATTTCGGGGAATTATTTTTGTGATATAAGAGAAGAAAGTTCCCAAACGAGCCACAATGTTGGCTCCGGTTTGAAAGCTGGGAGCAGCAGCCCATGAAAGAAAGCGTTCGTCCAATCAGGTGCTTTGTGTCTGGTGGCAGCCCATCAAGCGTCCAATGCTGAAAAAAAACGCCCTTGTGGACATGTACCATATCTGGCCTTATATTTAATGAGCAAAGCTCTTCAGATGATTCATTGCTTCAATAGTAACCTGTGTTTTAATGTCATGGCAACAATACGTTTCTAAGTATAGGAACCAGTTTTTTTAATATAGCAGGTTGAACTCTTCAACTAAAGCTTTAATAAGAAATGATGGAGGGTTAATTGTTGCAGTTTATGTTACAGTCTCTTAAAGATCCCTATAGAATAAACAAGTGGGCGTCTTCTTCAACTGAGTTGATCTTTCAAGTCGAAGCGTTCAGTACCTGATGTTGCGTCTCATGTGTGCCGGTTTGGAGCTCCTCTTCTTGGTTCCCGTCAGGACGGAGGGAGGGGAGGGGCTTTGGCTGTCCGGCCTGGAGCGGGGTCTGGAGGCGGGCTGGGAGGAAGGAGGGTGGGCCGCCGTCTCCCCCGACGGTGAGGTAGATGAGGGAGGGGTACACTGCCACGCGGCCGAGTCGCCTCCCTGAGCATCATTCTCGGAGCTGAAGGGGGCGCCGTGGGACTGGTCTGTGAGGGGAAGAGAATGAGGGATGGTTATTTAAAGTATAATAAAAAAGGGACATATTGTGACAGGACATGATGAATGTTATGAGTTTAGATTCAATTTACAAATTGGAAGACATAAATCATACAAATGAGGCATTAGGTCAAACATGCAGATCCTCCCAGTAAAGCACACAGACAGTTATACTGTATTGGCACTGTATTGTGTATCTTTCCATTACAATATGTTCACTGTTCAGTTGTGTGCTGCTGGTAAACATATTTGTCCGTGATCAGATGGGTTCAGATGGGTGTGGATGAGACACTCCTCTTCCATAAAAAACAATATTGTACAGCAACTTGGCAAAGAGTTTCAACAGATGGACCTACAGTCGCCACGTACAAGCAAATAATTAGATTAATATTCTTATTTTTGCTGAAAGTCTGCTGTGTTGTTTCTGAAAAATTGTGAACAAACCGCAATCCTTGTATCTAAAGAGACAAAATATGATGACCTCTGTCCGCCATGATTAAAAACATCTTTATATTTTTGGTAGTCAGATTAAATAAAGGAATTGTTAAAATAGATTTCAAAATGTCGTTCTATGCACAAATCCTTTCATTCTTACATTTATCAGGACTTGTTTTTTCAAGCTGCTGATGTTTTTCTAATCAGAAATGTTTACCATGTTTGAAATGGAAACTTCCATCAAACTGGTTTGACTAGTGTTGCACCAATACCGATATCAGATATCAGATATCAGATATTAGATATCAGGCCGATACTGACTCAAATAGCTGGATCGGGTATCTGTGACAAGGAGCCAATCTCTGGAATTTTAATTCCTGTTTGAGTTCAATCTGTTGCATTAAAAGGTTTACACTTTAATAAATGTAAATATAAATAAATAAATGATAATTTCTGTTAATTTTGAAGATTTTTTACCAAGCTGCTGGTGTACGATTTATTATTTTAATAATAAATAACAATTCAGTAACTGTACATCTATGTGCTTATTTTGTTTTGCAAAGTTAGGAAAGCAATGTTTAGGTTCAGCCTGATGTTGCTTCACACATGAAATAATGATCCCAGTCACTTCCACACAGTGAGGCATACAGCTTATCAATTAAACACCGGTAGCGCTATCAGTATCGGGAATGAAAAAGTCGGATCGGTGCATCCCTGGTTTGACTCATTCGAGCTGCTGTTGCCAGCCGGAGCCAGTGAGGGTTTAAGTTTTCAAATGTATTCAAATTGACATTTAAGTAAACTACATTTGCAAAACACCATGAAGAAGTTTCCTCTCATCCTGAGCCAAAGTATACTTCAATAGAAACGGCCCCCTATGGCACCTTTTAAGTTCTGTTTCTTATTTCTAGTCTTCTTTTTCTACACTTTATTTCTAGTTCTTCTTCTTCTTCTTCTTCTCTCCTCCTCCTCCTCTCTCTCAGTTGTTCTGGCAGAGACACACTGAACCAGATCTGAGGCTTATGTAAGAGCTGGATCATAAATATGGACGGCTTATGAAACACAAGACAGGACACAAACACTGAAACACACACACACACACACACACACACACACACACACAGACACACACACACAAACCCGCACATGCACACCACACACACACATTCCAGAGGACAAGTGTTCAAATAAGAATATAAAACAACTCACACTCACACTCTCACACACAAATATGCCGGCCAGTTCAGCCAAGAATCTGCCTGAGATGACTGGACAAACACGGACACACTGCCAACACACACACACGAAAAACCACAAGAAGAAATACATACAAAACATGTTCACTGCATGACACCTGGCAAACCTAAGTTTCAGTTCTCCACATTATGAAAACACACACACACCCTTAACATAATGGAGCGTGGACGCGGGTGATGAGCTCACTGCGCGTTGAAAAACAACTTACATAAAACGCCCCTTCAGTCCGTCTACGTGATAACAAATTTCTTGATCTGGCTGCTAATGACACCAGCCTGTCCCAGCAGTCAGTGTGTGTTTGTGCTTTATGTGTCTTTTCAAAACAATTCACGTTCAATCATTGTGATATCAACTCTCCTGAGGAGAACAAAAAGAGAGTAAGGGTACTTTCACAAGCCAACATTTAGTTCGTTTTAATCAAAACTCTGGTGTGATTCGTTTGGGCAGCTGTGAACGCAGTAATCTGGTGCGGACCAAATCAACATCTCACAAGCGGTCTTGGACCGTTTCCAAGCGAACCTGTTTGGGCATTTGTTGAGATGGACACAGGTAAACGACAGGTTAACGTGAGTGGGAGAGGACTGACCTTTGACATCTGGGCCAAAAAGAACATAAAGAAAACGCTAAATAAAGTCCAGTGACATTTATAAAGTCATTGAGATAAACTGCCCACGGTAGATCAGTGCCGAGTCGAAGCCCGCAATTCCCTACATAGAAGTGGCAGCTCTAGATGAAAAAGATTAATTCGCTCCTTCGTACACGCCCCTCAGCAACTTATTTTTGATTTGGTTCGCTTTAATTCGAGCACTGTGAAACCGAACCAGACTAAATAGAAAACAAAAGTTTCAATGTCACTCTGATTCAGACTAGCCAAACGGACTCTGGCTTGTGAAAGACCTACTAGAATACAGTAATACCTCTGCCGAGACAAATTTTGGTAATTTAATGATATAAAAAACAGTTAGATATCAAAATACATCTAATGAGTGACATTAGAGGTCTTTATGGGTTTCACTCAGCAAGTTAAGTCCTGATCCTGGACTGGAGTTGGGCTAATTAAATATTATTAATACACATAATCAGTCTAAGTGTCCCTTTTTGTTTGAATGAATGAATGCACGTCAGGTTCAGGAAGATTTTCTACAGGTTTGTAGTTACCCTGCTAACAAACAAACAACCAGGACCGGAAACACAAACCTCTTTGGTCGAGTTAAACAGAAGGAAATGTGAATATTCCTGTTTCTTCAGGCTACAGATATCATTTCTCTTTGGCTAATAAAATACAAATAGTTTGCTGTTTTAAAAGCTTTGGATGTGAAATGACTTCCATCAAAAACAGCCCCTGAGGTCTTGTGAATCGTACAGTGTGTGCCGGACTGTGACGTCTTTCCTCTGTTTACAGTTGAGTGCTAACTGTTCCGTCCTAACACATCATTTCCTGTACTCTACATGATTTGGTTTTCCAGGAATGAGCTGCTGGACATTGTGTGTCTAGAACAGTACGAGCTTTTAATGAGTCTGGACACACGGTTAATGTTTGTCATATCAGAGTCGGAGATAACGGCAGCAAAACAACAAGTCTTTTCACATGAACATGTCCCAGATTTGTTTTTACACATCCCCGTTTTAACCCTGCCTCCCTCCGACTCAACCTTACGGAACAGTTATATAACGATTCCTGAAATGCACAGAGCCTCAACATCAAAACACACACACACGGCGACGGCGAGCGCTTTAAAGAGACACTCGGGGGGCAGACAGGAAGGGAAAGAGGACAGGGAGGAGAGATGAAAGCGAGGTCATCATTCAAAGAGAAATGCACTTCAGAGCGAGAGTGGGTGGACACACACACGCACATGTACACGCACACACTTTTAATAAAAAAAAAACCATAGTGGTGACACACACAAACACAGACGTAGGTTCTGGGAAGCAAGTTTCCTCTGCTCGGGTCACGAGAAGAAAGATAGACAATAAAAATATTGTAGTGGAAGAGAAGCACACCTGCTTCCTTTTAGGGACTAATAACGCAATGATTCCCCAGTGAGGATTTATGGGAGTGGGTCGGATGCAGTGGAACGGGCCATTAGCAGACTCAGAGTCCGAACATTTAACCAGCACTTTAATGGTTTTACCAGAGACATTTATCTGTTTCAGAAGAGATAAGGACCTCCGGTTGGCTGCAGCTGGAGGAGGAGACACGCTCGGTATCAGCATCAGGCTAATTTTATGTTGTCTGTCCGGTGTTCATGTATCCGTCTCCGGTCCTAAAATAATGGTTAGTTAGTGAGTTGTTGAGATTAATAGTTAATGAACTCATTCTGCCGTTCTGCTTTTTAAAACAAAGTCAATCGAAGAAACCAATAGATTTGTTTAGGGCTGCAGCGTAACCATTATTTTCATTGTCGATTAATCTGTCGTGTATTTTCTTGATTAATCGATTAGTTGTTTGGTTTATAAAATGTGTTTTCACACTTCTATAGTCTTAATAATGTGAAAGAACACCACAAGAGAAATGTATTAGAAAGATATTAGACATGCATTAAACATATTTGCAGATTCGAAGAGTTATAGATTTGTTAGATTAGAATGTAATCTATGAACTATTATACTGTCGATTAAAAAAATTAAATATTATTAATTATAAAGAGAATCATTCAGCTGGGGGATTGTTGTGGGTATTTACTGCAATTACAAGACTAGCCAAGTCATTGCAAAATAATAACAAAAAAATTGATAATGAAAACAATTGTTATGTGTACAATTACAACAGACTGCTAAAGCAATGTCCTTACTTTTAAGGTTGGGTTTTTATATAATAGTGAGGACACACGTCAGTCTTATGTAAGATTTGTGACTTTGAATACAAGCTGGCATTCAGCCGATCACTTGTTTTTGTTTAAAGAGAAATCGCGCAGAAGAGCATGCAGCAAAACAAGTTTTAATTACCTCCAGGCCAATTTTCTATAAATCTTTACCGTCTCATCCTGTCACTGCTATATTAATGTGTCGTCTCTCCAGATGCTCACATGATAAACCCAACTTTGAAAAAAGTAGAGGAGACGTCGAGATGGTGAAGAATCTGAACAGAAAACTGGTACATTTTTAAGTGAACAGCTGTGACTGACTGGAAGCTGTCAAGGTGAAGTGCCTCACACACAAACACAAACGTAGACGTACAGATTCATACACACACCTTAGAGACTTTTACCACATTATGACCAGAGAGGAGGGATATACAACACACACACTGTCAAATACGTTATATAACTAATGAATCACTCGCCACTGAGGTCCCAAGAAACTGAAACTTGAATCGTGCTAAACAAACACACATTATTGGGTGCGTGGAATGATACCACGACACAAGAATGGCAGCTATCCAATCAAAACAGCCACTCAGATTAAAGGCCAGTCACACACATTACATAACGCTATAAATGCTGATTGTATGAAGGGACAGTAAGGACGTGTTTTACATTGCTGGGAGTGGGTTTGAGAAGTTTCTATTCATGTTTAGACTCCAAGAAGACCAACTTTCTCTGTGAAAGGATTACAAAACAAGCCAACAGAAGAAGAGAGTGTTTGCTTTTCTAATGATAGGAGCACCTTTGTCTCATTAAGAAAGGTTTTGCTTCATTAGCTTTCTGGCAAACAAGACCAGAAACAATCTGCTTGTTGTTTGGGTGAACTTAAGTGACGTCGTGTGCAGACTAAGCCTTTTTGTTTTGACTGTAACTTGGGGGAAATGTGGAATCACTTTGAGATTTCTTTGGATGCTAACTGAGGAGTGCTTTGTCATCTCTGCGTTTTAACTGAAGCTGAAACAAATGTGTTGGAAGAACTAGAACAACTCCTTGGCTTTCTCAGAATTTCAAAACTCATTTGTCTGTTCAGATTAACTTCATACTTCATCTGCAGTAACTACATGTTGGTTTGAATTCTGGTCTATATTCATATTCAGAGTTCAGAGAGATGTGCATAAGTCCAATAGAGGTGTTATCGTAATTCCTAGTTGCCACTACACAACTTGCTGTCATGTAATTGGGAGTCTTTAAGTCGTTGTGGTTTTCACACTACATGACTGACCGGAGACAGGACGTCTGTCACACACTACAAGACCTTTCACCGGGAGGAATCCCCGATCAGCTCTCCGAACTACATTGCGTCACGAAAACACACTCAAGAAATACACAGTAAATGATGTGATACCATGCGCGAGAGTTTCCACATGTCTTTTTCACCATTTATTCCTGTAGGTGCAACAACAACTTTTCTCTTTGTTGCAAATGCGACACATACAGGCTACATCCACACTAGTATGCTTTCATTTTAAAACTTTTGCCATATTTATACCTAGTGTCCACACCACTCTGGTGTTTTTGAGCCCCTAAAATGGAGACGTTTGAAATCGCTGCCGACGCCTTTTTAGTTTTAAAACTCCAGAGACCTTTGAAAACGATGACGCACACACCGACGTTCGTTTCTTGTTTGGGTCTTGTCTATTACGACGTGTCTCTTCCCCGATTCGTCATCATGTGAATCTTTTCCAAAAGAAATCAAACGACATCAGCCTCGACAACCAGTGGTTATTTCAACATGGATAACGAGTTACAAGCGTTGATGACCTTGTTGTCTATGCTGCCTACATGCGCAGAAGGCAAGCTATTATTCTAGCGCTTTGCATCAATTCCCGTGTCCTGATCTGGGGCTTTTGTCTGGAAGCTCCGAAAACTGTTGTAAAACCAAGGCTAAAGTCGTCTAGTATGAATTAGCGATAAGGTGATAATTAGATTTGGAAAGCCTATTGTTGCTAGGCGACCGAGTCTATCTCAAACATTCGGCTGCGAGTGATGAGGAAAAGATGTAAACAGGAATAGAGAGCAAAACAATCGTGACAGTGCGTAGGCAACATGAGATGATAAAGTATGAATGTCTCGACCTCCATCACCACGGACGCACACTGAGGCAGAGAAAGTGTCTTCTTGATGAAATTGCTGAGTCATCGGCAGTCAGCAAGTGTCTCGGAGTAAACAAGCACCCGCAGCAAATTTTCTAAGTCATTAATTTGTTCTGTTGGACACTCCCCGTGGGTTTCAGACTTGCTGCTCCTCACAAAAAAAACAACACAACATGTACTTGAGAGATATGTGGCGCCACAGAGTGTGAAGCCACCGGCAACAATGTCATGGTTAGTGTATATATGTGTGTGTGTGTGAGTCTCAGAGGAAATGGGGAAATGTGTTCTGTGACCACAAGGTTATGTAACTGCATCTACGTATATGTTAGGGCTTATGTAACTCCTCGAAAGGCTGTGACGGACACAGCACCTGCTACGGCTCTCTGAGCACATGTGTTTGTGGCATTACCTCAAGTGTGTTTGTGTTTTAAAGAAAAGAGATTAAAACACTACAGGAAGAAAAAGAGAAACCAAACATTATACCTCCCCCCTTTAGAGAACCGTATCCACAGAATGAATGCATCTAAAAGCAGCAATATACCAGATATATATATATATATATATATATATATATATATATATGAAAACCTCACAATGTGTTTTCCAATCAACTCCTCTGTGATCTGACAAATGTGTGTTACTCAGAGGTGTGAACACCCTTTAAACCCTCACTGGATAAATTCAGGCTGTTTGCTTGGCAGAGTGATGCAAAGTGATGAAAACAGCTTGAGACGGCGCTGAATAAGGTTTTTCTTGTAAGCCATCTCTTGCTCCTCAGAGAGAAAAAAATAACTTCTCTGGAACAGATGGATCAACAGCTGCCCTCCAGCTCCAAATACCGGTAAAGATTATAATCTGTAAAGTCGTCAAATAAAACTTTCCAGACCTGCTTCGTTGATAATTACAACAAAATGAGTTCCCCCCTGCGATTTGGTTTCTTATAAAACTATGAGCCACAACCAGTGGGCAACCTCCGGGTCTGAGAAGTGAAGCCAATGATTAAGTGCCTTAAACTTGCATTCTTTCTAACAGCCAGCAGGGGGCGACTCCTCTGGTTGCAAAAAGAAGTCTGATTGTATAGAAGTCTATGAGAAAATGAACCTACTTCTCACCTGATTTATTACCTCAGTAAACATGTGTTTATGGTCTCAATCGCTAGTTTCAAGTCTTCTTCAATACAGCATGATGTTCATTTAGTAAATTAAGGTCCCATTTAGAGTCAAACAGACCATAAAGCATTATGCTATTGGCTGCTACCACGGCGTTGTCTAGTCTGGGTGTTGTCCGTGTTTTCGTCTTACAACTTTAACCCTTTCACAGGGGCACTGTGTTTTCAGTAGGCCTGGACAATACTATATTGTTATGTGATATAGACTAGTTATCGTCTTCGATTTTGGATATCATAATGTCGTGATATAGCATAAGTGTCGTCTTTTCCTGGTTTTAAAGGCCACATTACAATAAAGTTTCGCAATTTTCTGAGTTTACCAGACTGTTCTAGCTGTTCTATTATTTGCCTTTTACACTTACTCATTATATCCACATTACAATTGGTAAATATTTTGTGAAAGCACCAACAGTCAACACTACAATATTGTTACAATATCGATATTAAGGTATTTGTAAAAACATATTGTGATATTTGATTTTCTCTATATCGCCCAGCCCTAGTTTTCAGTTCATGAAACATTTTGGTCCCCTAAAAATGTCTTATTTGGCGTTCGGTTGTACTCTCTCCACCCTCTCGTGTCACTTCTGGTTGCAAAAAAACAGGATGGTGACGGCCCAAATGCCCAAATCAAGGCTTCAAAATGTCAGTCCACACACCAATGGGTGACGTCACGGTGACACTTCTTATATACAGTCTATGGCCACAGGTCTGTGTTTATGTTTTCCTGTGGCGTCCTTAACAAACATCCATCTCTTAATACATAAACTTTCCTGCCTGTGGTCCTCTTCCCTGTGAGTCACTGACCTACATGCTGAAATCAATTAAATGACAGGAGGACAGTCTGTCTGTGTCGCGCCCTGCTGTCCTCTAACTGTCTACGTAAGCACATTATAGATGACGGCACTGCAGATATTTACTACAACAAATGTGGCGGAGAATCCTCCACGTCACAAACCGTCTGGTTATCCAACACAAGGACGGGGGGGATTTCCAGGAAGTAGAAATGGACGGATAAAGAATTCATTGTAACAGTGGGAACTGTGGTTTCCGGGGAGAAACATCTTTTTTCATGCCCCCTTTACTAGGAACATTAAATATATCTTTTCTCTCGTAGTTATTCAACGATCTTTGGAAAACTTAAATGGGAATTGTGTAACGGTTGACTTTTGAAATACTGGTGAGAGGGCAGCTTTTGTCACAAAACAAGAGTCCCAGGCAGCATGCCAGGTTTGAAATGAGAGTTCCTGATGAGGTAATCATCGATGAATGGCCCAATTAACCCTCCCTTATGTCTGTCTTTCAGAGGAACAGCATCAATAAATGTGAAGTCTGCTCAGGAGATTGTTTGCCATCAACTACTTTGCTGGTATTTTAAGTTTCGATCTTTGAAAAATAAAAAAAGTTAGCATTTATCTGTTTTTATTTAGAAGGTTTTGATTTAGATTTTTTAAATTAGAATTTAAAAAAAAAAAAAAAAAGTCATGTTGAAAAATGAATAAAAATCTGGGAAAAATAATTTTAAAAATACTATTTGCAACTTAATCATTAAACTTTTCATTGTTATTACAAAAAAAGTCTGGTGGTCGGCATCTTTGTGCAACAAGAAATACAACATCTAAGGTGTGTGGTGGACATTAAATTCAGGTGAAGATCAGTTCAAACTGATATACTGTACGATATGTCCTTTTGGGTATTTTTCTGTGAAAATTGGGGAAAATGTGCCTCTGCTTTTTGGATTAAAGCTGCAACAATAAATTGATTAATCGATTAGTTGCCAACTATTAAATTAATCGCCAACTACTTTGATTATCGATACTAATGCTAATAAATTTATAACATTTTAAGAAGAAAAGTCAAAATTCTCTGATTGCAGCTTCTTAAATGTGATTATTTTCTGGTTTCTTTACTCCTCTATGACAGTAAACTGAATATCTTTTGTGAGTTGTGGACAAAACAAGATATTTGAGGACGTCATCTTGGGCTTTGGGGAAGACTGATCGACGTTTTTCACCATTTTCTGACATTTTATAGACCAAACTACTCATCGATTAATCGAGAAAATAATCACTCTGCTCCAATCTATATAAGTGAAATCAAATATGTCAGATTTACAGTTTCTGATGGTCCCATCTGACTTGGTCTTCCTCTTCGTCTTCACATCTGTACTTTCCTGTTCCTCATTTTCTCACCTCTCACTTGTTCTCCTCCTCCGCTTCTTCACTTTCCTCGTCCGTCTCTGATTCTACCTGCCGACACCTTCTTCTCCCACCTCCTCTTCTTCTTTAATTACCTGGCTGCACTTTTCTGAATTTAATCTACTGTCATTTCTCCTTCACACCTCTCCTCTCTATTCACCTACCTCTATACTTCCTCTCCTAACTTCTACTCGCCTTCTCACTAGTCTGTTCTTGCCATATTACCTGTCATTTCTCATTATTTTTCTTCCCGTCTCATCTCCCACCTTCCCCCTCTCTTCCCCCTCTCCTCTCGTCCAGGTACAGTACGTGATTGAGCATGCTCTTTGGGCCGTCGTGTCCTCATTATTACATAACCTTCTCCCGATGACGTTCGCTTATAAAACACAGAATAACGCCTCACAGGGCGGGAAAAACGTTCTGGAGACATTGTGCGTGATGTTTTCATTATAAGATGTAATTACATCTGTCTAACTGACAAAATGATAACTGGCACAATATGTTCTTGGGTGAGGCTAACTGATGAAGCTTTGCAATTTGATTAAATCAAGGTAAAGTTTCAAAAATCGGAAATAGCAGAATGACGGGCCGAGATGTTCTGTACATTGTGTATCCACTTTGCTTCTTAATAATGGAAAATGTATAGAAATATTTCATCTGTATTTTAATGTGGATCAAATTACAAAACCATCACTCAGGTAAATAGTTTTTGAAAAAAAAGTGAGAATGTTCAAAAGTTTTTTTTTTTATCTAGCAATGTGGAGACAAAACAAGGTGAAAACACGAGTGATAACCTTCTTTTGCCTTATTTTCCACCAAATTTCATTGAAAATTGATACGATTTTAAGATATCCAGCTAATTACAATACAGTCAAACACACAAATAGGAGGCAATGTGCAGTACGATACTTATATAGTGGACTTATAAAGTACTGATGGGACTTCTATCAATGAACGTGCACCATACAGTGACATTTGAGCAACTTAAAAAACAAATAATTGTAGAAGAACTGAGGGTAAAAATGGGATTTCTGTGTTAGAGATTTCCTTTATTTGGAGATAAAGAGGTTTCTCTCCATTTCAAAAAGACAAAAATCCCAATAAGTCTCATTTCCAATGAGAGAGTTTCACATTATTTACTTTCAGTACAAGGTTCTCACAGTGTAAGATAATCAATTCTCCACCCAGACACATCATTCGCTTTCATTTTAAGCTAAACTGTATCTTCCTGCTAACACACCCGTAACATCTCGAATCAAGTCTAGTTCATCTAGTACAGAGAAACAAGCTAACGTGTGTACACACGCTTTGTTGGGCGTAAAGACAAGACGGTAAAATTTCCCATTAAACTGAAATGTTATTTCAAAACAGAAATCGGGAAGCCTGATTTTATCTTACAGCGACCGGCCGCATCCAATTCAACGAGTCGCTTGTGTTACAGTGTCAGAAGAGGGTCAACGCGACGGGTCGCAGGTGAACATGAAGGTGTTAGTGAGGTCAATAGGTCGTGTTAAGAGTCGAGGTCAACACGCAACAATCAAAACTTCTCTTTGTCTCCTTTTTATTTCCACCTCGAGGCGCCTCAAGAGGCTGCAGCACACAGTAAGACGAGTACGACCTGCTTTATTAAGAGTCGATTTGCCTACACACACACACACGCACACACACACAGTCAGAGTCTCACTCAGACACGAGTTGCTCTCTAACAGACACAGGCCACCGACGTCGAGGCTGGTCGGACGAGGGGGGACGCTTATGTAACCGCTGCCTCTGGCTGTTACACAACCAGCATGTTCACAAGAACCTCATGTCCTGTACACACACACACACACAAAGATGTACCGCGTCACAGACACCCAGAACACACTCGAAAGAGCTGGCAGACAAACAAAGTGACATTTAAAGAACATCTAGACTTATAGACACACACAGTGGCCGATATACCGTGACAGTGTGCGTGTGTGTTGGGATTTTTTCTGCCTCGCTCCTCCTGTTGAGAAGAGTTCATAATGTTCTCTTACTTTAACGACTGCTTTCCAAACGGCAGCTGCAAGAATAAAATGTGGGAGATGGTTTCAGGTGGACAGACAAGAGTGATGACCAGATAAATAAGATAAAACACAAAAACAGATCAATAAAATCAATCAAGAACAAGACAGACTGAAGAAGTTAACCAGCCAGATGCTTCACCTAACCAACATATCCTCACACAACGGTCTGTATGATATGTTACGAAAAGTTATTCCCCATTTTTCGTGTGTTTTACCAAGAATGTCCAGCAACACGTGTCAATTTCCACTTGTTATATGCATACAGTCTTTTCAAAATAAACTTCCATCTTCACAGGAAACAACTTGGTTAGGTTTAGGCAACAAAACTACTTAGTTAAAAGTTCAAATAAACTCTGGAAGTGGCGTAACTTAAGTTACGAGACAAATAAATCAACGTTGACTTCTGGTTTCACTGCTGGGCAAAAGTCTTGCCAACCCTTCCACCCCGACCTCCTCCCTACACAGCGTTTGACACTCTTCATACTTTCTGGTTCATGAATATGTGGATTACATACAAATTGATTACATAGTTCTATACGAATTACTTGAAAACTGACCTAAAAGTCCCGATTAAACTTGTTGAATCTGATCTGATCTGTTTTTTTTCACTCATTGCTGACTGATGTAACATGATTATTAATCAATTTAATGAATGTTTGTTGTTCTAAAGACTCTTTTTTTACATGATATGACGTGTTTAATCTTTCCAGTTTCGTTGGAATTTGGTCTAGTTAATGATTCTCAAATGATTGCTTTAAAACTGCGATGAATCAATCAAGCTTAACTTGTGATCATAATAAAAAAACAGACTGCCAGTCGATCATACAAGACTAAAACAGCTTTGGCAGAGGTGAAAATGACAAACCTGTAGATTACCTCTTACAGAAGTGTATGTTTTATCTACAGACTGACAATTACACTTCCACATGTTCTTATTTCAACTCTTCAGGGGGTGAACTGAGGCAAAATATCTTAAATATCAGATGTAGAGTCACAAACCGCAGGTTCAAAAAAAAAAAAAAAAAGAGAAAGAAGCCGAAACCAAAGAAGAAATACTTATGGAAAAACAGTTGCGGTTCCCGAGACAAACCGAGATTTAACTTGGTTACATAACTTTCCTTGAGGAAGACAAAAAAATAGAAAGACCAACACAGCTCTCGACATGACAACACACACACACCTCTTATATAACAGACTGCCCTGAATGAGTTATTAAGGCTGCTTTATTAGAGCGAGGCAGGTGAGTTATGAAACCCTCCCACTGTGTGTGTATGTGTGTGTGTGTGTGTGTGTGTGCGTGTGTCAGACGAATGATGAGGCAAACACGACAAAGAACTTAGAGAGAGACAGAAAAACAAGGTAGAGAGACAGAAAGTCTGTGTGATAGAGGAATAGAAAGCAGCAGTGGGGTGAGGCGAGGTAGAACAGTCTGTTTGTAGGCCAGTGTGTCACGGCTGGTGAGGAGGAGGAGGAGGAGGAGGAGGAGGGAGGAAGAGGAGTACACGCACACACATACACACACACATGTCTGGAGGCAGCCACCCATTAGCACTGTGCTGGTCATACTATAGCCGGTTACATAAACCCTTGTTGGCAGCATTCAAGACACGGCGTGTACTTTCAGCCTCTGAGAAGTCTTAGCTGCTCCAAATCACCAAAACCGTCACAGCTCCGCAAAAATGCCTGTCACAATACATCAACATACTTCATACAGCCAGTTTACTCTTGTGGTGCATCATCTGATTCAGAGTTGTGGCCTTGACTGCTTTCTGACCTCAAATAAGTGACAGTACTTAAGTGTTTATTAAAGCATATGTTTGTATGTTGGGCGGTGCGAATTGGCTCTTATAACAGACCGGTGGGTGCGACATTAACGAGCGCAGTCGGGAAGACTCGGAGTAGCAAAGCAGCATTCTTAATCGTTCAACCTCTGTTTTGCATCAGATAATAAGATAAAATCTTATGTGAAACAAGTTTGACTAAAATGACAGAAATGTTCAAGATAATCTGATGACTAGGAAAGGACATTTGACACCGGACTAAGACTTAAAAAAAAAATAGCTGACAAAATTAAGAGAGAAAACATTTTGACTAAAATCAAATGACTTTTTGGCAACTAAAACATTTTGAGTTGTCGCTGACTAAAACTATGAAGAATAAAAATGACTAAAATGTGACTAAAACTAAAAAGCATTTTAGTCTATAAGACTAAGATTAAATCTAAAATAGCTGCCAAAATGAACACTGATGCGATCACTATAGCTTAGGAGATACAATGAACAAACTACACACTAACTATGAATTTCTTTAACTGAATGAAATGATTCAAATTAGCGAAGAGATTTGTCATTTTCACCTCTCCTTGCTACCTTGGTGACAAAACCAACGCACAGCTTTCAGATGTGTGTTGTTGTTTAAAACATTGAGTGAGCCGCTGTAACCTATGGTTACCCATAGTACCCTGTTCTGCGTCAACCCGTAGGTAAGTAGTTGACGTCAACACATTCTCATCCCAACTCGTCACATACTGGCGCTTTGTCATGCCCCTTGACGTCACTTTAGGTTTAGGCAACAAAACCACTTAGATATGTTTAGGAAACATCATGGTTGGGCTTAAAATTAGTACATTGGTACAGTGAAAATGACAGCTGTCTCCTGGATGAAAGCCTCGTGTTTGTTGGACCCATCCACCTCGCCTCCCGCCCGCCCTTAGTGTGTCTTCTCGCTCATTAAACTACGTCACCACACTGCGGCGCACTTTCTCTGAGCGTTTACAATTACCGCAGATGGGTTAAGATTGTAGTTAAAGGAAAGCCTGATGCGTCTCATACTGGCGCTAAAGGTTGCCTTATGCGGAGGTATCGCACGCTGACGGCCGTGACAATGCGGCGGTATCCGACACCCTGGGAAAGAGAACGATGTTGATGTCATTCAGCTCATCAGTAAGATGAAACGTCAAACACGACTAGACGTTCTGCCATCTGTGATGCATTTCCGGTCAGTAACTTCTTCATCGTCGACATACGTAAACAACGTGTGGTGAGTTACATATTTAAGCTTTAACTTCAAATAAGAAACCATTCATGTGATCACAGAAGATGTAAATCAATTTCTATCCAGGTTTTAAACAAATAAACATGTGCCTGTTGTTATCAGGTGGTATCTGGATGCGATGTTCCGGCTTGGAACAGGATGTTCACTATCTGATCACAAGACTGCTCTAATGTAATACTAGACAGCACTGCAGCCGTTCAATGTGAGACAGAGAGAGGGGTGAATAAGGTAAGACAGGATTTTTTCATGTGCAGGAACAAGAGAAACCAGCAAAGAGATAACAAACAAGTTAGAGATGAAATCTGCACTTATGAGGAATAAATCTATAATCTACGAGACCGAAAAGCTCGAGGAGTGAGAGACAAACAGAAAGAAGCAGGAGAAGGGAGGGGGGAACAGAGTGAAAGGCATTGTGCAACGCCGAGATGAAAAAAAAAAAAACGCCGAACAAAGAGAACTTAAATGGAGGAAATTTACATTGAAGGAGAACAAAGAGAGCAGCTTTATGATCTGAAAGGAGGAAACAGAGAGATGAAAAAAAACAAGACGTTTAGTGAAGTGGGAATGAGAGCCATGTGGCCGGATTGGCAAAGCCTACATCCTCTGAGCCGTAGCGTTATGAAAGCAGCCAGACTACACGTGTTCCCGGCGTTTAGCCCGACCCGGCGCTGCTCTGGAAATGGACAGGTTGTTCCTGCCCGCAGTGCCTCGGCCAATTACAACCGAACAGTGTGTTCTTTTAGCCTTTATCACTGTTCGCCGTGCCACATTTGCAGCGATAATAAAGGCATCTAGTGTCTCTCCTGACGACGTGCCAAACACCCGGAGCAATCCCAAGAATTACGAGCATGTAGAGTTGACATTAATTATTTCTTCATAAAGGATCCTTTTCAATCTAAATGCCAACGCGGTGAGAGAGGCAGACGCAGCAGCAACACGAAAACAAATGATATGACTTTACAGGATATAAGAAGTCTAAATCATGATCTGATGATCTTTTTGACACATTTTTGTTTGCACAGTTGTTATCTTGTTGTTATGTCATCTATCGCCCCGGGCTGAATGAGCTTTAGCTGCTTTCATAACATTCAGTTATATGTTTTTCATTATTTCGTCTCCGTTCTCCGGCACATTGGAATTAAAATGAAACAATTAAGTGATGACTTATAGCTTTAATTTGGGAGCGTTCTCGTCTATATTGGGTGAAGGACATTTAGGACAATGCAACAGGAAAACAATACTAAACACACAGACGAGGTAACCAAAGATATCATCATATGTTTGACCTTCTGAGGGACAATTTATGACTGACTTTGTCTAAGTTTATGTAAACTTGACAGCCCTAAAATTGGCACACATTTGATAAAAAGGCCTGCAAGTTTTGCAGTGTTTTTCTGAAGTGTATGTAAACACAAGTCAGCTGTTTGAACAGACTTTAACTTCAAATCCAATGTGCAGAGACAAGAAACATCCCTGTCCTACTATGTATAGACTGCAGTTCTTCACAATAAAGACAACATCAGCAGATGAAACCTGCACAAAAAAGATGCACAAAACAATGATGGTGTCCTTTAAAAGTAAGTAAAATCCTTTGTGGTTTACATTTTGACGATACCTACAGAGTAATCTCTGGATTTTCTGCATACAGGTCTGATTATGAGGTGACAAATAAACCCAATTACTATTTCAAGCAGGGATTTAATGCAGGGTGTGACCTTAAATTAGCTGACATGAACCTTTATGGTGTAAATTCACGGTGCAAATCACTGCATATAGCATTAAAATATTCTATTAAAAAGGAAAAAGTTGGAAAATAATAAACACTCCAGTCTTATTAATGATACTGATGTCTTTCTTTAGGTAAAGGCTTTGCAGTTCCTGAATATACATATATATATGACGCATGTTACATAAAAAAAACTCCTTTCATCCACCCAGATAAACTGCAGTCTGCGGTGGCGGCGGTGGCGGCGCTCTGTCCCTGCCTGCCTGCTCATGCGTTTACCCCCCTAACCCACTGGTCTGCTGAACCATATGTTTTCCTGCCTCCACATGCTCACACTTCCAGCATGGCCCGATCCTACCCGGGTCCACCAATCACGCACCGGCATTGGTTTAGGTAACCGTAGAAACAGCCAATGGGAGAAGCGGGACTGATACAACAGACAACAGCCAGAGAGAGAGGCAGCTGGGCATGCGTTGGGAGAGACCGGCACAAAGATGGAGGGAAGGCTGATGGGTAAAAAAAAAGAAAGGGGGATAAAATGGGACCAATGGAATGACGGGAGCAGGGATGGATGGATGGATGTGACTGAGAGGAGAGGAAATTGGAAGAGATAGAAGTGAGAGAAAAGAAGATAGATGAGCTGTGCATGCTTAAGTAGGTATGGATCCAGTGTTACACAACAAGGTTAAGTAACTTCACATGCGTCAATCAACTACTGCTGCACATTCTGGACACTTCTGAGATGGTTTTAAATATCAAAGTCCCATTTTTCTGCTCATCATGTCCTCTTTTTTAACTATTTCTGCTGCTTCTTCCTGTTCTCAAAGCATCTCAAACCTTTGTGCATCCCTCTCTTTTTGCTACTTTCTACCCCTTTCCTCGAGGTTTGGGATTCATCCCTTCGCCAACCCTTCTTCAAAGGTCAAGATGAAGATGTCACCTACCTGCGAAAGACTCCGTTTCGTCCAGGAGCAGCATGGTTATTGAGTAAAGAGAAGAGCCGGTCTCCTCAGCTTTCTCTCCTCTCTTACTCTCAATCTTCCTCACAAAACCTCCTCTTTAAAGGAAAAAAACTTTAAAAAGTAGTAAACAGGAGGTGTATTTCTCCTCGTCTCAGCCTCGTTTTACACTCGGCTGGTCTTTAGTCTACTGCCTCAGTGACAGACTGACTCACTGACTACTAGCTCCGCTCTGTGTGCTCCTCTCTCTGGTCAACAGCAATGTGAATGTGAGGCAGAGGCATGCAGGAGGGCTGGCAGCTGAAAAACTTACATAACCCTTCATGCTGGAGCCGGGGCCCCGTTGAGGGGGGACTCCTACGGCTGATCATCCCTTATCTCCCTCCCCTTTCCAGAAAAACACTCCTCCATAACACACTCAGGAGTACAGAGCATGTATGGAAGCAGCCGCCCACACACTTTCACGCTGCCTGTTTGTGTGTTTGTTAGTGAGTACAAAAAAAAATGATTCAAACACCTCAACTATGTTTGTCATTTGTCGGTCTAGCAGATCACTATAACAGAAAAAAAACACATAAATACATTAAAGTACACAAACTATAACTACATTTGAAAGTATAAATATACGACTGATGGTCATTAGAACAAGGTTGGATTTCACACAAATACACAAATCCATTGATGAAGAATTGTGTCAAACCAGTACTTCCTGTCACACATGGACGCTTGTATACGACGGAGGCGGAGCCCTGTTGACCCAGACAGACGACAGCTTGCAGAATGAAGGGCAACAGAGGAGGTATGTGGTTGCACACATTGTGTCAAGGTCCCCCGAAAGACCTGCACACTAAAAAAAACTCAAGACTAAATGAAGGAAATGATCCATGCAGAATCCTTCTATTATCCTTGGTAGTAATTTCATGGTTTCAAGACGTGATTGTTATTGAGCAAACACTGTATTATAAAGGTAATTTACATTAAACTTTGTCTTGGGTCTAGTGTGTCAAACAACGGCCTTTAAAAAGCAAAATACTCACAACTATTTCCTCCATTTGTTACGAAATGGGATCTACTCCACACTAATACATTTTCTTTTTAAAGGCATAACTTTTGCTACGTTTACCAAGCTTCCACACTCCTCCGGCATTTTCAAGCCTCTAAAACAAAAACGCTGCTGACCCCGTTTTAGTTTTAAAACTTTGTGGTTGCGTTTTAGTCTGGACGGACAGAAACTGAAGAAACTGAAGACGCAGTCTGTCATGATGTGTCCTTCCCTGCTAGCAGCTGTTGAGCAGTTAAATTCAGCATTTTACGACTACTGCCTACATGCGCAGGAGGCAAGCTATTATTTGAGCGCTTTGCATCACTTCCTGTGTCCAGCGTTGCTTCCTGTTTACACCGGCATGTGCATGCCCAACATACGTAAATGGTCAAGTGATATGCATTTTCATCTCAGCCACAAATTCCGTCCGTCTCCATCCAAGCAGTGCTCGTACATTGTTCCAAATTAGATTGAATAAATAATGTATATAAAAAAAGTAACAACCGTAATTTTTACACTGTTTACTAACCCTATTTTCCAACGCCTTCCGTTGAACGTGACACGCCAGAAAAAAAAGAAAGAAAGGCAAACTAGTCAAAAAAAAAACAGCATATATGTGCTAATTCACACATCTCCAGCTGGGAGGTTCTAGTTCACTACGTTTCACAAGCTCTCTTCGATTTTTTAGTGATATAAAAGAAAGTAAACAACTCTGTTACATGCCACAATAATATAAACTCAAGCAAAATAGCCGTCACGAAAGTACCTTTTCTTATCGTTCTTCAGCTCAGTGGATGTGCTTTGACCTACTGGGTTAGCTCGCTGAGCAGCGTCTCTCACTCGTTCTTTGGCTCAGTGGGTGTGTGCTCATGATCGAGTTAACTTCTGGACTTCACTGTCGGTCCATTTGTCCGTGTTTTCTTCCCATAATTTCATTACGAGTTGTGCTTTGTGTTGTCTATTGTTTACAGGGCTAACAGGTTTGTAAAAATGGTGGTTGCCGGTGCTGTATTTGCTCATGTGTTCGACCAATCACCGTACACTTCATGGTCATTCATCACTCATGGTTCCTCTAGTGATGGGAGAGTATTAAGTCCCTCATAACGGCGTTCTAAGAACTACGATCGTTCCTAGTTCTTGTGGTGCGGACACAATAAAAATAAGGGTTCTTGGAGCTATGGAAAAGTTCCTCGGATCAGAAAACGCCTAAAATGTGTAAACCCACAATTTCTACAATCATTCTTTGTAAAAGTCCCACAAAAACTCTGTTGTGTTTCATGTGTTGGTTGTTGTGCTGTAGGAGATGTACAACACTGAAAACTATAAATCCTCAGTACAATATGTCCAGAAGCAAATCTATCCGATTTATACAGTTGATTAATGTAATTTGAAACAGTTTTCCACGGACCTGAGGGAACACTGTTATGAAAGGTTACAGGAAACACTTCACCCTGGATTAAATGGCTCATCGCTCCCACACTAGAAGCTATTTATGCATACTATTTCTATTCTGAATGGAATAAAAGAGAAATTTGGACTTCTTCTAGAAACAGCAACGGAAGTCTTTATGCCAATTTCTGCTTGAAAAGAGGACAATTCACCCACAAAAATGATCCACATAAACTGACAATAAAGTCTTTATGAATCGAGACAAGGATAAATTTTTTTTGGGGAACAAGGAAACCTACTGCATCTATTTTATGACATGCCTTATGAAACCTCGGAGCTCTGCTCTGCCCGAGTGGCCCGGGCCAAAGACTTGGCACTGCACCACATATAGGTCAGTGTGTCTGCATACAAGCACTCATAAGAGGACATACAGCAGGAGAGGTTTTGTGACTAAGAGAGATGAGAAGACTAAAAACTACTCAGAAAAGCAGTCACACACTGAACCAGTCAGTCAAACAAAGATTTAAGCTACTCACCCATGTCATGTGGTTGTTTTTTGTCTCCTACTCTGGCGAGAGATCCATACCTCGTGTACACTTTCACCCTGAGAAACTTACTCTAGCTTTTCCTCCTTCATGCTGCCAACACACTCCCGTCCAAACAAAGTGTGTGTGAGAGAGTGTGTGTGAGTGCGAGGCTCTCAACATCTAGCTCTAGTGTCGTCTCGCAGCTTTTACCGGCGCTCCAGCGAGGACAGAAGGCCATTGGGACAATTACAAAACAATGAGTCGCTTAAAAGCTCCACCGGCTTGCCGTGTGTAGGAAACCCCCTCGCTTGTGCTGGTTTTCCTGTCTACTTCCTCCTCCTCCTCCCTCTCTTTATCCCCTCCCTCCTGGCCAACTGACACAGAAGTGAGTGTGATGTCAGCAAGCCACACCCCCTCCAGAGAGACTGCCTTAGGTAACAGGGGTAATAGGGTTCAACCAGGTTAAACGGACAGAAAGAGAGAAAGAGTGTTTACTGCAACATACTATACTCTAAGAGAGCTCCTAACGAAGCCTAAACACAGCTTATAGGAGTGATTAAGGAAACTTCTCAGAGCAACTCCGATCAAGAAAGGGACAGAAACTTTGACCTTAGTAAAGTAGTGAGAAGGCGTGGCTGACCCCGTTGCTACGTATGACACATTCCTTTAAAAGGTGTGATTGTTTGATGCACTCTGATGCAAAATGCACTCTAAGTGATAATGGACATAGAATGGACAGTGAAACCGACCGGCCTAATCATAGTAATAACTTTGAGTGCACTCGGAGAGCACAGACCTCCACCAAGGCAGGTTTCATGTACGATGCTGCCTCCCCTCGCCACCAAAATCTAATGGATTGTTCATTGGTCCAAAAAATGTCATTCAAATCCATCGCGAACTTTTGGAGTAATCCTCCAAACGGACAAACCAACAAACCAACAAACAAGCGGTGAAAACATAACCTCCTTCCTAGGCCTTCGTCCTTGGTGGAGGTAATGATAATAAACTTTATCTATGTAGCACTTTTCAAAAACAAGTTTACAAAGTGCTTCTCAGACATAAAAACACAAACAGGGAGCAATGTGACGTCGAAAATACACTTAATAGATGTATATTACATGTCTATTAGTCCGTAGACGTTTAGTTTTGATTAAAGTTATTCAAAATCATCATTTTACTCAATTTTGTTTTCAAAATATGAATACCAACATTAATCATTATACTGGACGGACTGAGGCATAGAATAACTTACAAGTACATGTCTCTGTTGCAAACATGCAACAGCTACTTTGCAATTATAGATGTGAGAAACTAAAACGGTAACATATGATTGCAAACCGTGCAATTATCATTTAGGCTTTTCTCTGACTGTGCCGAAGGGAATGAGGCAATCATATTACGAGAAGAGAGAGAAAAGAGGGGGAGGAAATCAAGAGAGGAGGATAATAAAAGAGCAGAGATGAATAAAGTAATGTGCTACTACTTTCTGGTCAGCGCATGCGTTGGAAAATTGTTGTTTTGGCTTCACAGGTCGGTATCGCACATCGTAAACACCAATAAACACATAAACACCACACAGCTGTCTGTGTCCCGTGTTCACAACGTTCAATTTGATTTTCACTGTACAATTTGAGCAACATGCAAATGCCATCAATGCTGAGGATGGCGAGAGGAGTAACGGAGAATTATGGAGAAAACTGAAGATGACCGAGGTGAGAAAAAGTAGGAGGAAATACCAGCCCGTTCTCATACTCAGGACGTTAAATACCAACGCCGGTATGTAACACACCGGGAGATCCATTAACTAGAATGTAAACCCATCCGTGGCAACAGCAAACGCTCTGGTAAAGTGCGCCAGGAGTGACTGTGGTGGCGTAGTTTAAAGAGCGAAAAGAGACACACCTGGCGAGTGGGATGGGAGGTGGATGGGTCCAACAAACACAGGGCTTTCATCCAAGAGACCGCTGTCTGTGTCCCGTGTTCACAACGTTCAATTTCATTTTTATTGTACAAACGTAGTAGTTTTAAGCCCAACCATGTTGTTTTTTCCAAAACATAATAGTGGTTTTGTTGCCTAAACCTAAAGTGATGCCAAGGGGCGTAACAAAGAGTCAGTATGTGACGAGTTGGGATGACATGTCCTGTACGTCACGTTACAATCAGCTGTCCATTTGTGACGTGTTCACAACGTTCAGTGTCATTTTCACTGTACAAACGTAGTAATTTTAAGCCGAAATATATTATTATTATATTCATTTATATGTTGAAAATGAAGTGACGCCAAGGGGCGTGACAAAGCGGCGGTATGTGACAAGTTCGGATGAATCCAAACATATTGAATATACCTGAAAGATGACAGAAAAGAGGAGCGATAAGCTTGGAGAACAAAACAGGAAGGAAGAAAAAGAAAAAGATTAATGAAAGAGGGGAAAAGAAATAGTAAGCTACGGATAGAAAACAGTCGAACAGATGAAACGATGAAGTCAATGAGTAAAAGAGACAAAAAATGAGTGATAACAAGGGGAGGGGGCTGTTTCAAAACAATCCTGTGAACTTAAAGACCCCTTTAAACCGTTTGTGGTGTGGGATTATCCTTCACAGATCACTTTACACACCCATATTAAAGGTGAAAGGTGAGGGGGGGGGGCAGCGGAGGAAGAAACACTGAGATGGGGGAGGAGATAAGAGGAGGCGCTGACAGCAGCAATGTGAAGCGGAGGACTGCCTGGCGAAGCATGAAAACAGACACACATTCACCTTTGCCACACTACCACAGTTCTGGTATCCAGCCACGCCTCCTCCTGTGAGGAAGGAAAGCTCCCATTTCAGTGTTTACATAACCTACATCGACCAATAGAGAGAGAGAGAGAGAGAGAGAGAGGGATGGCATTTTGAGTCACGGTGTTTTGTATTTTTGTGGACTGCTTCGGAAGAAGAATTCAGATCCTTTACTTGATTTATAGTAAGAAAACGTACATGTGACACTGAAAATGTCCCTGATAGCAAACTTTGATATATTGTTAGTATATTACGTATTTATTAGTATACCACGGTTTTGGTATCAAAAGACAGAAAGGTACAGAAACAGCTGCTCTAACAGCCACAACAGCCTGTTGATTATACACTAAAGGTAACATACTTATTAATATCATATTCCATTTTTGCCATGATCCCCCTAAATGCCACACACTGTTCCTTTAACTACACCAAAAACATGTGCCGATAAAGACATACAATATCACTAAGTTTATCACATGAAGCTTCGCTGTCTAAAAAAACAGCAATTAGATCCATCCCCACAGCAACAAACTGTAACATCTCCAAGCGTAATTGGATAATAAATCCGTCGCTATAAACAGATCACATATGCTGCTGCTTTTTTAAAATGATGAAACACATGCAGAGCAACATGGGATCAGATTGTGGTTGTATTGGGCAGCTGTCAGGTGTGAATATGTGCGTACAGGGTGTTCCTGACAAAATTAAAAACTGTACATCAACGCTGTAGTCATGGAGTCAATTCTCCAGTCATCTCTTTCCATAACACTAAAACTATCACAATCGACAGTGAAATAGCTTACGTAACACTCATATTACATTCTAGTTTTCCACTTTTTAATACATTTGAATGTCATGAACTGTAGCATACAGTGTTTGACATTGCTTGTTATGTCACAGTAATTGTATTCATTATGATTCATGGGCTCACATGACTGAGGCAGGCAGCAATAAGAATCAGTGGAACACTGAGGAGGAAGCTGAAGGGGTGAAGTTTAGAGCGATCGGGTGACCTGACCTGAACTGAACTCAGACACAAAGCTTTTTGTTGTCTTAACAACACCAAAGTCGTTTTAGAGCAGTGAGAGGACACACTGGAGCTCTGGTTCACATTTACCAATGATGTCCTTAAAACCAAGATAACAAAAATACTGCAAGGTTAATGGATTATTAGATACAGTTGAGTAAACAATAGTAGTCAAGTAGCTGTTCTGCTGTTGGCTTCAGAAAATCAGAGGCTCAGATGACTTCCCTGGGCTTATTTACTACCTACAAGTGAATATGATATTTTGGTCATTTGGCTTGAAAAGCACTGATCACAGACAGCCATGTTATAAAATATAATTGTTGTGAAATGGTATTCTGTTATTAAAGAATCACTAAACTGGTGAAAATATCCTTCATGATTAATATGGTTTAGATTGTTATTGTTTTTACTACGGCTGTCAAAGTTAACGCGTTAACGTAAATTCGTTTTAACGCCACTAATTTCTTTAACGCATTAACGCAATCAATATTTCGGAGGTTGTAGCTGGCTCAGTTTTAAAGCTAGGGTGAAGATATTGGCATCATATGAAACTAGAAAACCTAAGAAATCAATTGGTACCAACCATGTTGTGAGAAAAAGAGGTTGAAAGTGGTTAAATAACGCTCTAAACTTGCGCTAAATTTTGGTGAGGAAAAACAACATTCGTGCGGGGGGGAAAAAATATTCGGACGGACCTCGATTTCAGTGGATTTCAAGCTGCGGAAATATACGTTTGACCAATGAGATCCTTTGTTCCAACTGATCGCCGTCATTCTGCATAATAATTAGCCATGTGTTTCGGTTTGTTGCACGGAGAGGGTGTATTTTCGGGGCCTTGTTTGCGAGGTAACAGACTGTCGGACAATTGGGCTTTTTTCGCTCAAATGGGTAATTTGGTGTTTCGGAGTAATAATGGGCCGCTTTTTCTACACCCAATAATGTTGGAACAAACATTACTACCTCAACAAACAAATAAAGGACAATATATGGCTTGAGATCGCCGAGCAGCTGGGATAAGATGAAGATGGTAATGTAGCTGATAAGCACTTGCTAATGTTATATGTTTATATTAACGGGACTAGCCACAACAGCTAACGCTAGCATCAAATTTGGGGTCCGATTAGTTTAAGTATCGTGTAGTTAACGTTAGCCCCTGAAGACGTTCTCTGTCTGGATAGGTTTTTGTTGTGTGGAGTGAACACGGCACTATTTAGGAGGAAACTCATTGTGAACAAAGGTTACACGCCAACGCAGATGATTCACACCTGACCTGGTGTGCATAGCTGTCAATGCGGAAAATTTTAATGCAGATTTTCCGCATTCCCGCACCACATTTTCTGCATCACACTGGTGAGAAACGGCTTTTATTGAGAATCATGACCTTGTAGAGTGAGGAAATACATATTTAATCCAAAGCTTTTTAGCTGAATAGTCAGTGTTTACCTTTACTGGAACAATTTGGGTTTTTAAAATATCACATCTGCCCTGTTTTCATTTATCTTCATCCTCTTTCTTTTCTAACTACCAGAAGAATATAAAATATGTCGAGTCTGTGGGTTGATCTGTGTGGTTCAGACTGAAAACTCACATCAGGGATTCTCCTCTCCTCCTGACCGTTGCTAAAACGAGCCGATCACCATGTAATTATAAATAAACCCATGTCAATCACATGAGCAGGACTCCACAGTGTGAGTGATGTGAACATGAGGAGTTCAGATTTATTAGAGTCCACAGCTAACACATGACTCCAAACGAAGATTGCAGGTGGTTTCACTGATGACTTACTCAACCATTTTGACCTGGTTTGACATCGAGCCACAATGATACCTGATCTGAAGTCTTCTCACGCATAAAACCTCATCTGTTTCACACGCACGCACGCACGCACGCACGCACGCAGTATGATCTGGCAGTCTGGTGTGTCAGTATGTGGACCAGCTGGTGTTACTGTATCACCACCTACACTTCACTCTGTGCAGCCCTTAATCAGGTCACACTCACACACACAATGTTATGAAAGTGGCCGGTAAGCAGGTCTCTCTTGTTCTGCCGGATATTATTATAATTCTTCTTCCTAGCAGGAAATCTGCCTTCCCATGCATGGAAATAAACCAAACCTTGCACCTAGGTGCCAAACTTCATCAACTGGTTTTGTGGGCCAATAGACCCGATAGTGATGCTACGGCAACCGTTTAAAGTTTATAACGTCATAACAAATCAGTCGTACGTGTTAGCACTTTGCAACTTTCACCAGAATGGGCGCTCAAATGAGCAGAAATGTTCATATGCTTTGAGCTGAAGTCCATCATGCCGTTTTTCTCAAAAACTGTAAAACTAATTAAACCAATCTCCTCCCACATTTTTTTGCTCAATTGACACCAAACTAGCTGCGATGCATCTTCAGACTGTCCTCCACTAACGATAAAAAATTTAGCCCACAGCGCATCAAAAACATTAGTGTTTTAGTGTAAACAGCTACTGCAAATTCTCGCCAAATTAAGCTCCAATGATCATGAAAAAAATGACACAGATCCGCATATTTGATTTGTCTTTACGCCGGATGCCCTTCTTTCAGAACTAGGCCATTCAGTAATTGGATCGAGCAACTCGTGAAAAACAAGGTGTGTCAGATTAAGTATGCAGTTGTTATTTGAGTACGTCAGATACATATTTTGGTAAATATAATTATCGGATTGCACTCGGCAGATACCCAATATCAACAGACTTAACAACAACCTCAGGACATCCCTAATTGCAGAATGAAATTGACTTTGATTCACTGAGGTATTACCCTTTTACCACAAGAACGTCACAAGCATCTTAACATCTCAACACTTGCGTTTTTCCTCTTACTTCACAAATGCTGTGAGGCGACAGTGCTAACCCAATGTACCACCAACTAATCAATGCTGATACTGTATGCTAATAGATAAAGGAGTGATTATACAATACATGCTTTGAATTCCTTAGATATATAGCTTTGCTGCGGTCTAAGCAGACCGGGTCAAGACAAGTCAAACTTTATTTATATAGCACGTCTAAAAACAACTGCAGTTGTGCTGAACGTGTCCATAATGCAGCAGCATGCAGCAGATGATTGAACATTCATTACAACCATAAGAGACATGAGACTTGACTTGGACTTGTGACTTGTGACCATCTCTGCTACCTGGTGTTCCACCGGAGCGGTTATGACAGAAGTTGGCGAGCTGATGCATCTCGCCGCTGATTAAACCACCAGGTGTTTGTAACATTCGTGGGAGGAAACATGTTTACTTGTTTTTCTTGAGAGAGAGTGAGAGTGTACTCTGCTCACCCACGCCTCCACACAGGCGGGGGAGCAACAGGCTAATTAACAGACTATTACTCTCCTGCTCTCTGGAGTCAGCGTGTTTGTGTGTGGGTCTTATGAAAGATGTGACTAAACCTCATGACAGCCTCATCTGAGCTCAGAGAGCCAATAACATGCAGCACACACACCTCAATCTGTTCACACACACACACACTCTCTCTCTCTCTCTCTCTCTACACACACACACAATAAGAAGGTGGGGACACGCACACACTTGACCCAGATCAGACATCCCAGCAGCACCTTGTTGCTGAGGAGGAGGATTTTATTTCAGGGGACCGGTACCACCTCCCCGAGTCCATTTCTCAATGTCACTTTTTGACGAATGACCTCGCTGCTTCTCACACACTTCTTGGTTTTTTCTGTTGAAGTTGCTTTCCAACAGCTTAAGGCTCCTTAAACACTTTTTATTGAAAAACCCCCAGATGTTCCCCAAAAGAGTCACATCGATTAAAAAAGTGATTTTCCACGCATCAACGATTTTATGCTTTTTGTAAGAACACTGCTTACTGCTGTAAACAGGGCTTTCTAAAGTGACAAAAACAATAGACAACATGGATAAATCTAGCGAAACACACGTAATTTTATATCATAATCAATATATTTTACAATTTATTACACGGCTTTGTTGAAAACTCGATTCTGGTTGGTCAATCAAGGTGTTCTACAATCTGTTATTTCTTTATAGCAGACCGTTGCTATGTATAACAGACCGTTGCTATGTATAACAGACCGTTGCTATGGGCGCAGTTCTGATCTCGGACTCTAGCGGACCGTTTTTGTGTCATATTATTAATTTCTTAAGTAAGTAGCCATGTAATAAGTGGGATAATGTACAGCTAGCAGGTCATTATTGTGAAAGAAACCCTTTCAGGGCCATGAGAGACCCCTCCTCTTTGCATCGGGGTCCATCGCCCTGTCATGGTTTCTTTCACAACAATGACCGGCTCGCTGTACATTATCCCTTACATATCAGGGAGCTCACCCATTCCTGTTTCTACAATTTGACAAGTGTTGAATTTTGAAGATGCAGAAGTGACGACTTTTTACGTTTGTTTCCTCATGACGGGACGACTGAAATGATCTGAACAGGTGTAAAAAATCACTCCACATACTCCATCTAGTACAAAATGTAAACGTATCACTCTACTTTTGGCATCACTACACTGTTTACTTGTTGTCACCCCTGTCAGGACATGTTTTTTAGGTTTTATTGGAAATTATTAGTCCCATATGTTTGCAAACGTATGTCCTTGCACGTATTTAAACCTAGACTGATTTACAATTTGTGTCCATGTGATTCTTATATAAATATTTGGGACTAATTGTCAATATAGATTCTTATTTTAAAATATGATCTGGAGGTCATAGAAAGAGCTGAAAATCAATTGATAAAACCTGTTTTTCACTAATCCAGTGAATTAAATACCTAAAAAATGAAGGTTCTTCACATCGATTCATTCATTATTATAGGAAAAATCTGTCTCCAATTGACCTTCCATCTCAGTCAAGTAGTTAATTTCCATTGCATCATTTCTAAATGAGGGTAAATGAGAGCAAAATGAAAACAGTAACATTAAAAACACACACAAACGGCATGTAAACACAACCCTAAACAGAAACAATGCAGCATTTTATGCATGCTTGGAAATTACTTCTAAAAATATCCCTCCAAACAGCAACTGAGTGTGTCATTTCCAACACGTATGTGTGTTACAGTACGTGACGCTTGTGATCACCATGACAAACCAAAACCTCTCCTGAGAGAAAAACTGACAAGCAAACAACATATTCAACTTAGAAATTGACCTGACCTTCTGCAATTTAATCAAAAGCAAAACCAAAAATATAAAAAGCATCACTTCCTGTGCGTCAGACCATTTCTAAAAAGGACTGAGGTGCCAGATGCAGAGCGTTCAGAATGACAAATGTGAAAAGTTTGATGAAACAGATGTAGAGTGAATCACTTTTGGAATGAATTAGCAACAACATGACAGGAAATCATGCATGAAGGCAGTGCCATCAATCTGTACTGTAATGGAAATTAGCTGGTAGCTAAATCTGGTGCAAAGCATCTTTTCTCTCTTCACATGGTCCCTGATATAAATACATTTAATAAACTAAACTAATTAGCTTTTTCATAATCCAGAAAAACTAACTTTCTTCTTACTTCTACACATCTCCATATTCTATTTGTAATGATGTTGTCACATGAATATTAAAACTCCCACTCTCTTTATTATTTCTGTCTCTATGTTCTCCTATTTGACTTTTTTCTATTCTATACGCTGCTGAAACATGCATCCTTCTGTCTTCAAAACGTATTCACGGGTTGTTTAAAAGACACGAAATTCGAAATCCACAGCATTAATATAGAAGCAAACAACTCTGTAAATGAAGTTTCAGAGTGAAATTGATACTTTTGGTTAATTTTCTATTTAGCCTGGTTCGGTTTCACAATACACAAGTTAAAACGGAGCAAATAATAATTTGCTGAGGGGGGTGTACGAAGGAGAGAATTTATCTTTTTTGTCTCGAGAGCTGCCACTTCTATCCAGAGAATCACAGACATATTACTATCAAAGTTTCATCTCTTTGACTCTGCACTGATCTACTGTGCGTACAACTCCCTTCTCCTTCAGTTTATCTCAAATTACTTTATAAACGTCACTATTTTTGTGGACTATAGCGTATTCTGTATGTTCTCTTTGGCCCAGATGTAAAGCAAGTCTGTCCTCTCCCACTCATTTACCTGTGTCCATCTCAACTGAGGCCCGCACAAGCAGTCTGTGTTTTGGTCCGCACCAGAGTACGATTAGGCCTATACTGCATTCACAACGGCCCAAACGAATGAGTTTGATTAAAATGGATTTAAGACAAACAGAGAGCAGAGGGAGAGAGATGATAATTAACTTTAAAGCAGGTGGTCGAAAACATATCTATCAAAGGGCAACAATTAAAATCAAGAGTATTGACATACGTAAAGACATGAAAATGACAATAATATAGAAGAATGAATAAAAATGTAGGGACAGGATGAATGCACTGAATGAAGAGGGATGAAGGTGATTCAGAGGAGAAAAGTATGACGAGAAGAAGAAAGGGGGACAAAGAGGAGGAAACCTTCACAACTCTGAGGGGGTCGGCATCCTGGTGACAGTTGTTATGGCAACCGTGGGACAGACGCAGGAGACAGCGGGGGGTGATGATGTCACAAGAGCAAAATAGAATGGCAAAGTGAGGAGGATAAACATGTAAACGTGTTTTTTCTCCATCAGACCTTTCACTCCTTCCACCACCTGCCAAGGCGACAAATTCTAAGAGCTTCAGATCTTTGTGGTCAGTGTGAACAGCGTCCGCCTCTTAATCTACGCTGTAAATCAATCCAGCTACATAGATGTCCGACAACATCTGACCCAGTGGCTCAGAAGGCACAGGACCTAAAAGTTGTTTTACACGAATTAACTGCAACACATGCAGGGCCAGGTTTGGCTTATCTAAGGCCCTGAGCAGAATTTGAACCAACATGTGCTTACAAATTTAAAATGCAATGGCGAGTAATTGCAGGACAATGCTGTTTAATGTTAATGATACTAAAAGATGACACTTTAGTGGCACAAGACGCACTTTTTCCAGCCCAAAAAAAACTGCTCAACAATTTTAAAGTTACTTAAATAAATGCTTCTATAATCGGCTTGGTGCCAACTGTGATACTGCACAGACTTTATATTACTGCGACTAAGGATGTGACAAGAGCCAATACTTCGTTACCAAGTTGAAAATTCTGAAAACGAGGCACCATCAAAATGTGTTTGGGATGCAATAAACCGACACATCCAGGGGGCCCTCCCTATTGTTTCCCCTTATAATGCTACATTGCGAACAACAAATCTGAGTTGAATAGCTAGTTAACGTTAGCTGTTAGCGTAAGCAGCACAGTCCTGCATGGAGCTAACAGCTAACTCGTCTTGCCGATTTCAACACGGGAGGTGCCACATCATTAAAATGAGCATTTGGCGAAGGTAAATTCTAACGTTATCATGATGTGTTCAAATGTAATCTTGTAAAATGTAGTTTTTGGTGAGAAACTTGAGATGTTTTCACAGCAATATAAAATAGATAATAGAGAAGGAATTATGACCCGTTTAACTTCCTAACAAAAACCAGTATGCAAACGTTAATTAAGGATGTTGAAGTACATGGGATTTATTGATTTACTTTTGATTTTTACTGTGGTATCGAATTGGTATCGAGATTCGTGGAATTTCGCTGGTATTGGTATCGACTAAGAAATCTCTGGTATTGTGACATCCCTAAGTCTTGAGATTTATTTATCCTACTTTAAACTGCTTTGTATTCATTCAGTACTGCATGAAAATAATCTTGCAAACATCAGTGAACATTTAGTTTTTGTGAAAGTTACAAAACAAAAAAGGGGCCTTTTTCAAATGTCCTCTTTGTTGATACGTTTTCAGTGGTGCATTCAGGGTTTAACGTTTGGCTGCCAAACAGCAGAGATATTATCATTATTTCACAACTGCAGTGTTTGCTTGTTGTTTGCCCTCTTAGCTCAACAACAGTTCTCTGAGAAATTTTAGATCAGTACCAATACCACGACACAATTTACAAAATATGTATGTATCAATGTATTCATTCCCACCTCCTAAAGGAATCTCACCGGCAACCTCACAGACCTACCCCCACTTGTGTAGCCTTTAGGCTTCTGCCACCTCCGCTGCTCCGCTGGCTCTGTTATACAAAGTGTTGCACAACTGTTGGTAAAAATATTTTATAAGCCCGAGCAGTAAGCAGAAAGGCACAGGGAACTTAACCTGTTTTGTTGGATGATTAATGGAACATCATCATTTCTCCCCCCTCTGTCTCTCTCACACACACAAACACACACAAACACACACTGAGAATACATAATAGCTAGCATTACAGCTAAATGGCATCAAACAGGGTACTGCTGCTGTAATTAGGACAACATGTACAGTCCGTGTGTGTGTTAGGAGTTCTTCACAGGTTCACATGTCTCTGCTGCCGAGGACCAAACATAACAAGCAATCTGCCACATTAAATGGTTATACAACATACTGAACCACGGCTCTCTATAGGCGGCAAGCCTCATGCATGTTATGTTTCTGGACAATCTGTGATGTCACAGAAAGCATCGATTGATCCATGGATTTATAAAGACAACTGAAGAACTATAGCTTAACTATCTAAAGTATCGAAAACTCAAGTTGGTGCTCGCAAAGACAGAAGTACAAGAGAATACAGTCACGTATGAGTTGAGGAATAAAAGCATTGATACTAAAGAAAAGGGAAGAAGCAGATTTTAATTGTTACTTGTTAGGGCTTGGACGATTCACCTATCTCCAAATTCGATACCACGATACTTGGGTGCTAATACGATATGTATTGCGATTTTTAAGTATTGCGATTTGGAAAAAAAATCAAAGAATAAGACATTTTTCTCACAAATTAGTGGTATTTTCTTTCTAATTTATAAAAGGGACATGTAATGTTTTATACTTCTAGTAAATATAATCCAATCAATCTTATTTCCATATATGTATTTTGTATATATACTTCCCTTTGTTAACACTTTATTTTGAAAACCAGATGTAGTCACATGTGTATACTTCTGATAACTTAATCAAGTGCGTCGTTAGCTTCCCCATCAGCTCCGTTCTCTTTATACATCCATGGTCAGCTCCATCGGGGCCGTTTGAATGCATTTAACATAAATATCAGTATATGGGTGCTCTACAGTCGTAGCATCGGCTGATATGACACCAGAGGTGCAGCTGGCTTGACCGCACGTTACCGCAATACGATAACGTTTCCTGTCCATGACAGAGTTAGCATGCAGCTTTAGCCGTGATGTCTAGCTCTGCTTTTCCTGGCAATGTGTGAAACCCAAAGTGTTTCCATTCTTTACTGTATGTGTGATTACCATTTTGGATTTAAAAATGTGAGTGTGCAGGTCATATCCAGGTTTGTTTTAGTTGACGGATACGGAACGGAGATGACGTCATGTTACTCAGACTACAACAATAAAAGCGGTAACTTCCTTTTACCTCCATTTAGACACAATTGAAGCAAATATATCAATTCTGACATTAAAAAATGAATTTTAAAATCATAAAAAAAATACTTCTGCACTTAATCTCACACTTAAATACTTGAGATGTTTATTTTACTGCAAATCAACTGAAAAAGCACTCCAATCGTGGGAGGAAAGTTACTGCGGTACGTGAAGATTATAAAACATAAGACGACAAGTCAACGAGGTGCTTTCTGATCGCGCCGCCCCTCCTCCCTCCATCAGTCATTTCAAATCCTAAAAACTGTAAATACTAAAAAACCGCAGGCTTTTCTCTCTCCATAATGAGGTCGAAGTCACACAAAGACTGACGGCATTTAAGTTATCCAACCAAAGTTTTAATCTTACCTCCTACACACAAAGACACAGTGCTAGAGACACATCTCCCCACACACACACACACACACACAGAGAGAGACGACTCAGCATCTAATAGAACTAATGATGATTCATTGGCTTATGTAATGCATACTGGCAACAGAAGAGATGAGAGGAGACGAGGGAGTTTAGAGTAGTCGGTTTCCTGAGGGAGAACAGAAGGCCAAAGGCTGGTGTGGAGAGCTCGTCTGGTCACACACATGTGAACAGTACAGCCGCTGGTACAGTTTGTTCTTACAGCTCTATTTTGTGTGTAAATGCTGCGCGATCATGGCCAAAATGATAATCACGATTATTTTGATCCAATATTGAGATCATGATTATTCATAGATTTATAACAAAATAATGTATTGTACTTTCACAAATCAACAAAGCACTGCTTTCACTTCCATGTTGTGCTACATTCCTGCTGGCTGTTAGTTTAGGAAGCACTTGATTTGATATGTAGCAGAGTTTTCTATGAGTGAATCAATATCGCAGTCGATCATGTTCATTTATTGTGGGAAGCCTAAATCGGGGTCGTGATTAATATTAGATTAATTGTGCAGCCCTAGGAAATGCAATTTTATATGACAGGCAGATGAGAAACTAGAGAAATTAGAAGCTGTAGTATATGTGTGTCCTCGCTTTGTTTTTATCTAACCAGATATCATGCCATAGTGTGTAATAAGGCCGCCTGTCCACAAGAGGACAGCGTGTCAGTGTCACTTAGTTAGGTTTAGGGAAAACGTTTATCGTGTCGTTCACCGACTTATTCATGCGCGTCAGTTGTCAACACACGTCTTCTTACCCATACCTTTGTGTTTTCGATAGCTTGCTTGCTTTTGTTTGAATGACAATCACTCTCCTGTTCAATAAATGACAGTCACGGATATTTAGTGTGCAGATGGTGATTTGGAGCCACCATATTTCTGATGGGATTGTCCTAAATGAATTCAAACCAAAGCAGAAATAAAGTGCTCCAAACATCTTGTAAGTGCACCCTAACTTAAAAAAACAATAGCGATTAGATTCTGACTCACCAGGTATCCACTCATCCTCATCATCTCCATCATTGTCTTTGTCTTCATCAGTGATGTAGCAGATCTCTCTCTCCCTCCTCCTCAAATTCAGACCCTCCTCTTTTTCAGCAGACATCCTGACCTGCAGGCTGCTGCTACCTCAGCATGGCCACACTACCTACACACCTGTAACAAAGAGAACAAGTATGAATGAATAGATGAACAACACACACAATAAATTATTTTTTGATGTACTGTTCCTCCTCTGCCATCTGTCTCCACACACAGACAGTTTGAAGCTTTTTCTAATGAGAAGAAAGACAACAGGAAGGGGGAAACTCCACGAGGAGTGTTTGCTAATTTCGCTTTATCGTCACTCCAAAGCCCTCATCAATCAATCCCCTGCTGCAGATACACAGAATAGATGGCCACAAGACATCACTGAAATGTACTTGCATTAAAAAAATCAAGGAGGGAGGTTTTTAGGGGGGGGGGAAATATACACTATATATTGTGACATAGGACTGCAGTTAAAAGGTGAGATCTCATCTAATCGTCTCTAAACTTTAATTTTTATTCTTAGAGATACAGAACTGCTGCACCTTGACCTTACCTAAATCCAAACTATCCATGACATGTGCATCAAACATCAAAAAGCAGATTGCAAAAGTGGCAGTGCTGCAAAGTGGAGAATTTGCCTGTTGGGAAATTTGTGATTTATAGACATTTTAAGTTATTTCCAACAACGAAACTGAGTATTTGAGTCTATTCTCAGATTTATATAATTTGTGTATTCTCCTGCTGCTGAACTACGAGTAAAGTTTACCTCCTTGGTTTTGAATTTACCAAAAAGACAGGACAGGAGCATATTAAAAGGTCCTTTGTGAGAGACGTAGCAGAGATGAAAGACAGAGGTGCAGAGCAGATGGACAGAGGGAAATGTACCACAGAGAGAGAGACACACACAATGAGAGAGCTTTCAGGAGTTTCTGGGATGCTTTTAAAGCTCCATCTTTCAGCAGCAGGAAAATTATTCTCGCATTACTCGCAGGCTTTTCTGTGTGCCAGAGTGAAACAATCATAAACTGAAACCACAGACTGCTGCCGTGCCCTTCATTATCAGCTGTGGTTCCGTAAAAGCAATGTTGTTTTTGGTTTTATGGCACTATAATTCTGTCTTATACAACCAGATTCATAAGCATATAAATCATTAGAAAGGAACACAAACATATCATCACCAATGTCATAATCAACAGTAAAGACACCACGACGTTACAGAGCAATTTAGAAAAGAAATGCAAACGAGACAAATATATAAATCACAAGAATTCACCAAGGTCTTCGAGTTACAGTGAGCCATTTCCTTGGCCTACATCTACCACCATAAACAAGAATTATTGCCTTAGTTGTCTCGCTTGGTTAAAAACAAAAGCCTTGAATGATATGCACTCCCACTCGGATGAGCCCAGACACACAGTATCACAGCGAGGTTTACTCTTCATCACCTGCCAGCTCACCTTGCATAAGGTTACACAGCAGATTACACAACAGGTAGCTCCAGCCAAGTTGATTTATTGGCTCGACGGGGCGGTTTTGACAAGCGTCATAAATCCAAACAAACTAGACTTCATGGACTTGTTGCTGGGCTGAAAACCAGTAACCAAGGACGTGGTGAACTCCCTTTTACTCTGATGTTCTGGTCTCCCAAAACACAGATGTGTATGTAACCCCAAAACCTTCTGAAAGATTTGTTAGAGATGATTTATATTGTGTAATTCTGCAGAGGAGAGCAGCAAGTCTGAGAGCAAAATAATCGTCCTTCATGTTCAAGGGAGTGAAATAAATCTAAAGCTCATTTTCCTGTGAAACCTCCTCAAATCAGCTCAAGGACAGTGTTGAGGGCTCCCTGACCCATGCACTGCCAATCATTACTGCAGCACTGATCCTCCTCTAGACAAAATTGTTTCCTACCATAGGTTGAGGAAAGAGAACCCAAGAAACCAATATTTACTGTTGATAGATGACAGGACGTGACCCGTGGTTTCAGTTGCTTTGTACGACCCAAACGTCCTCACAAGAACTGTTTTATGGCGATCCAACCGTCTCACTATTTTTTACTGAATATAAACATATGCTCCTTTAATAAATTGCCAATGCTGTTATTTTTTGGAGACGCCAGTCGTTATTCACATGACTGCAAGAGGTCGTTTGAACCCTGAAAGCCTTTCAACAGATGACCGATGCTGTTGTTTTTCCATCTTCAAAAAGATAGGAAAAATCCATCATGTTTTCAAAAACAAGAACACATTTATTTGCTCTATTTTTTCCCTTTAAAGACCCTGCAATTAAGGGGACTTACACTAGGAAGTCAAATAAAATGAAAAATGTGTGTGAGCATTAAAAACAGAAAGTCAGTGACATTAAAACAAGCCACACTAGCAGCTCTGTGAGACACAGTGGTGCTTTAAGCTAACATGCTTATGTTAGATTCATGGGAATGAAGCTTTGCAGGAATTTGGTCATAAACCAAAGTATTGCAAAATGTTTTAATTTGACCTCATAGTGACACAAGACAAAAAGTTAGTTGTCAAGACATTTCACTCTGAAAACACAAGCATCAGTAAGTGACACTTATTACATTACCAACCACAGAACACACTGTTAGGAAAGTGTACAACAGAAAATTGGGAACAAGCACATACAGTACTTGGATGAGTAATTCTTATGCAACATGCCAGAGGCGTTTTGGCTGAAGATTTTGGCTCAGAGGCCTTTATGTGTGCCTTTTACTTGTGAACATACTGTTTGTGCATCTATGTCTAAGACTACCATTCAAAGCCAAACAGAGTAACTCTCTTAATACAGGCATGGAAAACCTGTCGTCAAGTAGCCCGGTCACACAAAAAGGTGTATGAATGACACAATAATGCGCAAGGCATTTAGCGTACAATAAGAACGCCGTTCTTGCTTTAGTAAGTCTGCCCTGCAATGTAAAGGTATCCGCGTAAATATCAGAGCTCATGACGTACACTAAACAGTGAGAAAGATGCTTATGGTGGGTGGGATTTTTAGGTGGATGGGTCCAACAAACACAGGACTTTCAACCAGGAGACCGGTTGTTTTGTATGCTACGTTATGTTTGTGACGGGTTTTTTTTAGTGACGTTTGTGACGTGTTTTCTGTACTTATGTTACGTTGTTTTCGTACGTATTTGACTTAGTTTACATACTTATTTTAAGCCTAACCATGATGTTTTCCTAAACCTAAGTAAGTGGATTTGTTGCCTGTTGTTGTTTTGTTGCCTGCGGACATTACCGTAGTTTTGTTGCGTGGTGTACAAATGACAAGTGAAAAGCACAAAAAGCCTAAAATTCATCCTCATGACATGCGAAATGTCCTTGTAATACTGTGTCATTTATACACCTTCCCATGAGATCGGGTTGCGTCAAGAGATCGTTTTGCTGTTGTAGTGCAGAGTGCATGACCATATTATATGCTGGATAATAAGTTTTGTACTTGAAATAGAAACTGAGCAACACTGTGAAGAAATCTTGTGTTAAAAGAACATTCCCAGCAGTAACCTGACTTGACTTATACCTAGTTGGTCCCATGAAACTCCGGCAGTACAGCTTGTTATTAGCCTACATTACTTGGAAGTCACACCCAGCCGAAAAACCGCCTCGTTCACTGCCATCAGGTTTTATGTAACTTTATATACCAGAGCAAAGCAGGCCAGATGGTTCATTTCATGTCAGGCCTTCAGGCTATAAAATAACAGTTACATAACGTATATACTTTCAGCAGCTGCATGTCGGTCGGGCATGTAGACTCTAGTTTCTGTTTTACCTGAAACAACCTTTTTAACTAACTGGAGATGGACATGATATATATCAACACCTGTAACAGGCCTGCTATAACTTTGGAAAGATTATGTTCGACGTTTTTCGAGACTGTGTATCGACTCCGTTTTATGTAGAATGTCCACTGGGTGTGAAAAATGATACAAACACATTAAAATGTAATGAAATCATTCGCCACAAATTACAGACTCAAATATAAATCACGCGGAGAGTATAAATCCTTGGCAGTTTCAAAAAGAGGCTTCAGAAAGGATTTATTCAGGGTTGTTGCAATGGATTGCATTATACTGTTCTGTGCAGGTGTTTGTCTTGTTGTGTAAAAACTAACTTTCTCTGCAAACGTCACAATGTGTTGCTTTCGGCTCTGCAATGATCCGACATCCTCCACAGGGTGCATCGTAGGCAAATCTTGTCGTTTTGGCATTGAACAAGACAGTTTTCACATGGAAAAGTCAAATGAGACCAGAGGAGCATGATATTACACCATCTGTTTGTTTACACGTTTGCAGATCTGATATTCTGCCCCTTGAAAACTGAACCTGGGCACTATTTGAATTTAAATGTTGTTCACACTACAACACAAACAACACATTCACAATGTAGCACCTTAGATTTTTAACAAAGCATTAGATTTGATCATTGACACCTCACGTCAATGACTGATAGTAGATATCTCTTTGGGAGCAGAGACATTAAAGGGATAGTTTGGTCGATGGCAATTGGCATGCCCCCAGCTTGGAGAAGCAGACTGTACTGCTGTGGACGGAGCCGGCAACAAAACGTATTTTAGCCAACTAAACAAACTCAATATCAGTTTGAGAGTGTACGCTATATTTAGAATACTTTGCACCGCTTTACCTTGCCGTCGAACAGCCCTTTCTGATGGGGAACTGAAGCTGATGTATCCATCTATGCTCTCGCCAAAGCCACTAGACTCCATTGAAAAAAACTGTAACTTTACCTCGCAGAACACGGGGGTTGCTGGTCTATCGCTGCCTCGATCAGTTAATATGTGTTATTGTGTGACTTTGGTGAATCTGAATTAACATAAGTCACACAATAACACAAACAAACTAACTGATCGAGGCAGCGGTAGACCAGACTGTGTTCTGTGAAGTAAAATTGCTGTTTTTGGAGTCTGGTTGCTTTGGTAAGAGCATAAACAACGGCTTCAGTTCCCAGTCGGAAACATCGACTGTATAGTTGTCCGACGGCAAGGTAACCGGCAAAATATTCTAAATATAGCGTACACTTAAACTGACATTGATTTTTTTTAAGTGAGCATTTCTTTTGGGGTCCCCGTCCACAGCAGTACATTGCTTTGCTTCAAAGTGACATTTACTGGAGAGGTACTGTTATTACAGACATTTTAATTCACAACCAGACTAATCCTAAATCTAAAATGGCTTTATTCAAAATCCTAATCAAAAAATGTCTTATTTGTCAAACATTTTAATATGACTCACAATTTATAATCCTTCAGGCTTTCATTATATCAAATCTACTTTTTTCAGCGACTTTCAGCTATTCAATATATTTGCATTCTGTAATTGCCTCTAGTAGTTGTCATTGTTACTGGCAGAGTCCGCCTTTACAGAGCGGGAATCAAATTGCCGACAAGCGCATGAGGGATTCATAGGAAACGATTTGTGCATGTACTGGATGTAATGCTGAAAAGAAAAGCTAACATTTAGTCACAAGTTCAGTATCACAGTCGGACCACACTGATGACTGTCTGTACAACAACAAAACGGCAACAGCGGGAGGGGAATGGACTTTTAGATTCAAAATGCACAGAAAGAGATCTTCATTTGTGCCAAAGCAGCCACCATAAACTTACAAAAACATTCAAACTATCCAAAGTCGCATATACGGAGAGTTGAACTCTTAATAAAAGGGGAAGAAACCTTCCATGTTTTACACCCTACACCATCTAACCTTATATAACCTCACCCAGCGGGCCAAGGAGGTGTTCCAAGGACGTCCGATTCAGCCAACTTTGCATTGTGGAGTACAGCATTGCTGTTGGCTGGGCCACACAGTTAGAAGCAATTTAAATTCAGTGAATATGGAAACAGGATGCTGATGAGAGCAAAATATAAAAAGCACAGAGGGGGGAATACAAATAAAAAGAGGGAGGTGTGAAGGATGATGGGGGAGATGGACAAAGACAGGAGGAGATGTGGGAGATGGGGAGTAAAGGCACGGGGGAGGGGAGCAGTCGGCTCTGTCTGGTGTCCTAAAAACACCCTATTGCCAAATGGGGGAGGAGGCGACGTAACCTCAATATCTCTAAAAATGGGACAACACTGTAGCCTGAACCAGCATGAGATCATATACATGTGGAAACTCCCAAAATGAGTAACCCACCACTCTGAATATGTCAGGGCGCATGAAATATACAGATACTTTGTGACACAATCAATTCTGGGTTTCTGGGAAATGGTTTTGTTATTAAAGTAAAACTATTTGATGATTTTTTTTTGCAATCAAAAATGAATGCAAACAATGTCAATAAAGATGCAATATTTTTTTTAGTTTTTTTTAAAGTTGCGTTGTTGTACACTTTTCTTGTTTAATTTCTTAATCAGCTAAGCCGCCCACACATGATCAGCGGTAAAATCGCTCAGCGTTGGCTGCACCTTAGTTTTCCTCTGGGGAGAACGGTGCCGCCCGGCTCGAAATAGCCACGCAATGTTTATAAAAAAGCTGAGGTGGACGCACCCGAGCTCCACGAGCTGCGGCCGTTTTGATTCTGTGGCAAAGTGCGGCCAAACAAAAGTTGGGAAAAGCTTAACTTTTAGCGGCTATGTGCGGTCAGAGAGGACCCGCAGTCAATCAGTTAACAGATCCTGTGACATGTTGATGTACCTGTATATTACAAATAATTTTTTTCCCGCCTGAAACACATGGATACACCTCCCGGCTGCAGAAAACTGTAATTACCGCACTTCGCCGCGTCTTGGTGTGAATTCGGTGTTATACGTAAATGTGTCCTACTGAGGGTTTAATGGACAAAGTACTTCACATACACACCCACAGACAAATACACCATGTAACTACCTCTTTAAAGCCTCTGTGAGAGAGAGAGAGAGAGAGAGAGAGAGAGAGAGAGAGAGAGAGAGAAATACAAACGATTGATAAAGGAGGGGGGCAATGAAAAGACAGCTGCTTGCATAAGCTGCCTTACACAAGATCTGGATAATAATGCAACTGTTCAGCTTACTAGAAAACAAAGTTGTACGGCAAGATGCAAGGACATTATACACACACATTTCACCACTTCTCCCTCCCTCGCTTTCTCAGAGCTTGAAAACCTCCACGTGTTTTCTTTTTTTCCAACTCCACTTTACAAACACGTCTGTACCTCTCCACTTATAAAAGGACCTTCACTGACATAATGCATTCCCTCACTCCTTACCTTTACCTTAGCTTAAATCTTATTCAAACCTTAACCCTTAGGTTAGAAGTTATTTCCCTTAGTTTCCAAAAATGTTCTCACTCTCAAGGTCTGATAACCCAAAAAATTGGTTCTTACACACACACACACACACACACACACACACACACACACATCGGATTCATACATCAGCAGCATTTGGTCCTCATTATAAACCCAGCAGGAGCTCAAGGCAGATTTAAACCAGGGAGGAGGCAAATATAAAGAGAGAGAGAGAGAGAGAGAGAGAGAGAGAGAGAGAGAGAGAGAGAGAGAGAGAGAGAGAGAGAGAGAGAGAGAGAGAGAGAGGAGGGCGATAAACAACCAAGATAATGAACATGAACTGCATCAAGTCAAACTTTCCTAAAAAGTCTGATTTAACACGATCTGTTGAAGATTTGCTCGGAGTTCAGGGCTATTTCTGAAATGAGAAAATTAAAAAGAAATGAATGAAAGTTCAGTTTACAACTTGAATTAAAGAGGACTGACCAAAGCTGTTGCTTTTTTAAAAGCCTTTTCCTTGTACCTCACCTTCACACACTACTATGATGTGTATGTAAATCTAATTAAAAGCTACGGTGCCAGAAAATGAATGAATTTCTGTAGATTGAGTCAGAGATATTCTCCTTTAATTTTACAACCACAAACAACAGATCAGTCTCCTCCTTTGATAAAGTCTGATGATGCACCGATTACGCCGATGTCAACTGGCCGTGCACCGCCGCCCGTTTCCCTAATGCATCATCATCATTTGAAAGAATAATAACGCTTCAATTTGCGTCTCTCAACAGGGATATTGTATAACACCTTGCTTTTATATTGGGCTGGCTTACAGACTTAGAAGACCGGCATCACATCCCCCTCGCTTGTGTAACAGAATTACACAATACTGAAGGCTGCTGCTAATGGTGCTGGGGCTGGTGGTGGGGGGGAGGGGCTTAACCAATCAAGACAGGTTGCTTTCATTCAAAGGCAACATAACACACACACACACACACATACTGTTCAAATACACACTGCATTTGCAAAATCCTCCATCTTCACTCCGATGTGTGTCAGTGAAGCTCATTTTTCTTTTCATTATCCCATGCTAATGCTTCATACTGAATGGCGTGGTGGAGCGAAAAAAAGAAGAAGAAGGTATTAAGTAAAATCATGTTTGTGGGTTTGCTTTACTGACTGGACATCAAGTCAAGAGAGGGACCTGATTGCTGTCATTATTTTCACTATCAATTCATATATATTGTTTCAAATTGATTATTGCTTATAATAAAATGTAATGTTATTACATTACATACATTGGCAGACTAAGCAATCTCCAAAAGAACAAGTAATAGATGTCATCAAAAATAGGAAGGGCAAAGTGGGGCTGTGTCCTGAATCCATACTACATACTAACTCTTTACAGTATATTCTACATACTACTTGTTATAATAAAGTCTTTTAGCAGCTAACATAAAAAAATGAACAATGTGACGTTGGATGTCAAGCAAGGTACAACTTAGAAACTAGAATTACTGCCTCGTGGTTGTTCCTGAGATATCGCATTCACGAGAATGGGGCAGATATGAGGTGAAGGTGACCTTGACCTTTGACCACCAAAATCTAAATCAGTTCATCCTCGAGGACGGACAACCCTCAAAACATAATGCCTCCGGCCACGGCTGTTGTCAGCGCGGAGGCAAACACATTTTGATGCCTCTTTGTGAAGTTTAACTGGCAGTAGCTTTCCAAAGATTTAAAACTTATTTTTTTGTTTTCCTCTTTTTGGCGCCGTTTCACCAAGAAATTGCCGTGGTAATCTGTGTTACAGCTGTTACACGATGTTCAGGTATACACTGATTACATTACCATCCATGACTTCATCCATATTTTTTCTTTTTGGTGTGCTGTTTTTTTGCCAAATCGTTGCTCTCCACACACTATAGGAACAAAACTGTTAAACTTAACATGACATGACGTTATGTGTGGGGCCTCTCACATTTTCAACATCTGTTAAGATTTGAAAAGCCTTTTAGTGCGGGGCCAGCCTTTAGTTATGCTTCAGTTCAGAGGCAGAAATAAATTCATATTTCTTGTCTTCTTTTCAAGCAGCACTTGCTTTGTTTGCATAATGGTAAACAACACACATTCAAATAGGCACGTCTCAGAGTTCATCTAAATGCGGCCACAGCCAAGCAAACGGTATCTGACCTGTAACATCTTCCTCACACCTGCAGCCTGCTGATTCTAATTTGAACCTCAGATACACAAACTGTTTTTCTAATTCTGTCTTTGAACCTGTAAATACCTACAACACGCACAGGATTAGCCTGCATTCAATACTTTAGCCTAGAGGTCTTACACAAATTAGTGACCCGGATCAGAGAACAATGCTGACCTGCATTAACTTGCTTCAGCTGATATTTTTAAACCCTCGGGCCAATCCCACCTGGGTGTCATATCTGATACCCGCCCACCTGATCTCACTTTAGCCTGCAGCATTAGAGCAGTTTAACAAAGAAAAAGAAAAAAAGAAACCTCACCCATGAATGATCATATCTCTTGTTGTGGAGCTTTTAGAAGTCAGACAGTGAAGACACCAATTCAATTCCTCTAAATTCTCATCGCCAATTAAAGTCAAAACACTGTGTTCATTTTTTGTCCTGATGTCTGCGCAGCATCAAGAAAAGAGAGACACAGCAGCTATGTAATGCAGGAGCTCTCACACCTAATCAATACCCCGAGTTCATGCAGTTGAACTGGGAGGGGTCGAGAGGCTGCGAGGGAGGGATCACAAATCACTGCACCAAGATGATCTCTAATTGGATGCTGCTGGCTGTTCTCCAGCCAATCAGAGAGGGTTTAGAGGGTTCATTGAGGTTGTTTAGGGTTTATATGGGGACACTGAAGGGGAAGGGTCTCCTCTGCTTAACCTATATAAACCACAGTAGGAGGCGGCTTATTCTGCCGGCAGCCAACACATAAACACTGAAAAAACCCTGTTTGACACTTCAGAATGAAGAGAAGAAGACTGAGCTGAATTAATTTAACTTAAGGATTGACGATGATTTTATTTTTAGTAATACATAGTATCAACTGTCAGTAAAATCCAAAAATAAAAAAGCTGTTTAATTCACAAAATAATGCATTGGTATTTACGTGATAAATAACATGTCAACGCAAATTCGTTTTAAAGCCACTAATTTTCATTTTCAAAAGGGATCCCTTGACTTCTGACCTCAAGATATGTGAATGTGAATGGGTTCTATGGGTACCCACGAGTCTCCCCTTTACAGACATGCCCACTTTATGATAATCACATGCAGTTTGGGGCAAGTCATAGTCAAGTCAGCACACTGACACACTGACAGCTGTTGTTGCCTGTTGGGCTGCAGTTTGCCAGGTTATGATTTGAGCATATTGTTTTATGCTAAATGCAGTACCTGTGAGGGTTTCTGGACAATATCTGTCATTGTTTGTGTTGTTAATTGATTTCCAATAATAAATATATACATACATTTGCACAAAGCAGCATATTTGCCAACTCCCATGTTGATAAGAGTATTAAATACCTGACAAATCTCCCTTTAAGGTACATTTTGAATGGATAAAAAATGTGCAACTGATTTGCAAATAATCCTGATTAAAAATTGTAATCGATTGACAGCCCTAGTATTTACAATTCAGAAGCCGAGCGTTTTGCCTGCTTCATTTTGTTGACCTCCAGATTTTGTTGATTTAGTAATTTTTTTAGTCAGTTTTAATTGTGTTTATTGTTGTTATTTCCTACTTTGCTGTGCTTCAGCAATCAGCTCTGATGGCTGCGGCACGTTTCACTTGATGTTGCCCAAATTTAGAATCACACTGTCTAAAAACCGCATTGACAGGAAAGAGGCAGAGGAGAAAACAGTGAAATCAGCAGGGGCAGTGCGAGCGGGGCATCGAGGCCACTGTGGCTGCAGGGCATCATTTTTTGAGGGGCAGAAGGCTAAAATGAAGGGTGAACAGCGGCTATGGCCCTCATGGCCTCCGTGAAATTCCTGCCCTTGCAATGACACTGAAGACTTAAGTTAAAAAACTGAAACATGAAATTGATAAGGTAACCGTTTATGTCACCTTTACCCTGATGGTGTGAAAACCAAGTTCGTGGTTGGAAAAAAAATGTCTGTAGTAACAACTTTGACATCGATCAATTCTATGTTTTATTCTGAGTCATGGGCACTAGCCAACCTTTTTTCTCTTCAGGAATCAATTTCTTTCCACTATCAAGATCTTTTTATAAACTATGTGGGCAAGCCAGTAAATGTCTATCAAAAGAAGTCCAATCTTAGATTTTCTCATCTGTCTCTGCCAACTTTTATCTCCTCTCTCAGGTTTATCAGACGCACTTAACATCTAAAAGGGAACGTGATCCAGCAGGGAAAACCAGGAGTGGAAGACCAATTGTTCACCAAAAAAGTAAAATGTGATCAAACATGTGGGTCTGTAGTTGAGTTGAAGGTGTTTGTTTACACCTGAGATGAATTTTTCATTAGCCAAAAGAGTCATTTTTAGGCATCTAATGATCCCTCGCTACTGCCTCTTTATAGACTTTTACATCTTTTACACAGTTCTGAAATGATTAGTTGATTAGTGGATCGACAGACAATTTAATTGACATTTCTTTGAGAATGATTTAATCGTTTATTTAAAAAATACCAGACACTCACTGCTTCCTGCTTCCCGAATGTACAGATTTGCTGCTTTTGTCTGTTTTATATCATTTAAAATGTCTTTTCCTTGAGCTGATAATGAAAATAATCATTAAACATAGTCCTTCTTATACATATATAACATTATATTCAGCCTTGTTATATTAAGTGACTTCACTTTTGCCATGCAAAACCAACAGTTGCAAAACTATTAGTTACCTCATTACTGAAATTGTGTTCTGCACTGACCCTTTCTGACCTTTCTGAGCTTAATCATTAATGGGACGAAAACAAAGTCTGCAGAGTTAAATAACTGAGACTCAGCAGTTATCGGAGCTACTCAAGAGTATGAAAAAAAGCAAAAAGCTTTGGGACCTCCTCCCTTTTCTTTTTCTTTCCTTTTTTGGGGGGGGTTTGTCTCTCATTTTGCTTTGAACTCTGAATAGATAGATTAGACCTTTAAAATGTAGAAATGGTGTTGATGATTCTCATTCTTAAGCTGACATTGTTTACTCATTTCATGCACCATATTTCTTTATAAAAAATATTAAACAAACCAAAAAAAAGCTGCACTCATGCAGAAGCCACAGATGTCTCTGGACTGTGGCAATCAAGCCACCTGTAATTATTAAACTATTACATAATTATCACCATGGCAACGCAGTCATGTTAGTTTCCATAGGAAGCGCATATACAGTTTGAGTAGTTGAATAGGTTCCAGCATACAAAAATACATACTGGTGGGTTTATATTATACTGGTGCACACAGTAATTAATGATAGGTTTATGCTCGCCATATAGTGTTGCCGGCGCGAGGGTGCGTAAAGCCAAAAATGAGGTATTGTGCATAAAGTGCGAAGGCATTGAGGAGTTTGGTTTATGGTGTTTTGCTGGTAAAAGTCTTTGACTTCTTGCTTTTTCACAGAATATTTACGTCCCCTGGCATTTCAGAAAATACTGCAACAAACAACTCGGCACCTGTAGAGGTCCCCGCCACAGTGTATAAACAAGGCTTTAAGGATTCACACGTGACCCACGAAAAACACATTTAAACTGGGACAAACATGACACTCACTCAATCTGAACAGACGTTACTGACCAACAAATGAGTTCAAACAAGAACAACACACACACACACACACACACACACACACACTGCTGTAATTTAGATGGGACACAGAGATGAAGATAAACAAGATGACAGACGAGCACGAGGTGTAGCCATGGCTACTGGTCAACAAATGACTATTGTCAACAATAACAGGTGCATCTACGCAGGCAAACACACCAAGAGAAATACCCGTGTAAGAGGAGAGAGCCGGCTTATCGGAGGTCAACAAATGAAACATGAACAACTGCTGTAATCTGTGTGTCTAGAGACGAAGACGGGTCTCCAGGAATCTTGAATATTCAGGTTACACAGTCATGACATTCAAGAAACCATATAAACATGACTAAATGCAGCACTTTGCAACTGATCCAAACCTAAAACTACAGTACATGCCTAACCCAAATGCTTAAGGCGTGTTCAAACTAAACTTGTCAATTAACTGATTTGTCAATCAAAAGAAAATGAAAAAGCAAATATTTTGATAATCAATTAACCATTTCAGTAACTTTTCACGCAAGAATGCCTAATTCAGAGTAAATTAAATCCCTGGGTTTTGGACTGTTGGTCAGACAAAACAAGACATTTGAAGCCATCACCTTGGGCTCAGAGCAAATGTGATGTGCATTTGAATCACTTTTTATTTTACATTTCATGTCAATAAAACTTATTTTTTTTCTATAAAAGAATCAAGATATTGCTTCTGATGAACAGTAATCCTACACACCAAGTCAAAATTGCGTTAAGCAATGTGGGATTTGTTGAAAAAATCACACAAAATACCAGTTTTACAGTGTTATTTTGGGTACAATTTCATTTATGTAACAGGCAGCATTTTGATTTTTGCATAACTTGAACTTGTTATTCTTGAAGTCACTGAGAATTGAGAAATACTAAAAACATTTTTAGTAAAAACACATATTTTGTTCTTGTGTTTACATTATTGCAATCAGTTGATATAACTTTTTCAAATACAAAAACTCCATAATCTTATACACACTTTACTCGATTTTGAATTGGGAATCGTTTTGAATCGAATCAAGACTCCAAGAATCAAAATCTAATCGTGAGATACCGAAAGATTCACACCCCTAAAAACCAGGGAAATAATGGACAGACTAATCAATAATTAAAATAATCATTAGTTGCAGTAAATGCGACTGAGGTGCTGCGTTGTGGTTTTAATTACAACGACAAAGCATTCTCAATCAGTCGAGACATTTGATTGGCACGTCTGACTGGCTTTGTGTCCATAGCAACACTGGCTGAGGCTCATGGGCATCGCAGCACTTACAGCCATTAGCCCGTGCCACTTAGAAGGAATAAGACGTGATATTTCAGAAACAAATTTGAAAGAATTGTGTTCATAGAATCTGTGTTTCTATGTTGAGGAACACTAAGAGAAGAATTTAGAGTGGTAAAAAATACAGCCTCCATGATATGACTCTATTGGCCCTCACAAAGTCAGAAGTACAAGAGCAAACAGGTTCAAGGAGGCCGAGAAGACCAAAACTCCCTCTTCTCAGAGAGATCTAGCACTAAAAAATCTGACAAATCCAAACAGGCCTCATCATTAAAAGCCTCGACTCTCTGAGAATAACTAACAAGTCTTGAGAAAGATGTTAAATCATTAAAAGTTTAGATATTCCCCTCAGGGTGAGGCCCTGAAGGGAGAGTATCAACAGTACGGGGGATTTTTTTCCACAACACCAGCTTGGTAGAATCTTTCCATGAAAGGAAAAACAGTCGTGAGGCAGAAAAGGCAACCATATGCTCCGTAATGTACCTCACTACAGCTAACAGCCCACACACAGTAACACTCATCTGTGTATGTGTGTCCTCAGGACTTACAAATGCCTTATTTATCATACTGTTGCTAAATGAACAATAATTCCCAAGTATACAGTACTTGAAATACTACTTCTACTGCTTTCAAAAGGACCTATTGGTGGAGCCTTCAGGTCAGCATTTTGGCCGTTACCACCTTGGTTTTTGGCCATCGCCATGTTGGTTTTTTTGCAACCAGAAGTGACACGAAAGGGTGAAGATAAGTACAACCGAACGCTGAATAAGACATTTTTAGGTGACCAAAAATGTTACAATTAATTTTCATGAACTGAAAACACACAGTGAAAGGGTTAAAGTTGCAAGACGAAAACACGGACAACTCCCAGACCGGAAAACGCCGTGGTAGCGACCTGTCAATCACAAGGTAGCCACGCTCTAAAGCATCCCCTGCTTTATGGTCTATTTGACTCTAAATGGTACCATAATTTACTAAATGAACATCATGCTGTATTGAAGAAGACTTGAAACTAGCGATTGAGACCATAAACTCATGTTTACAATGTTTACTGAGGTAATAAATCAAGTGAGAAGTAGGCTCAGTTTCTTATAGACTTCTATACAATCAGACTTGTTTTTGCAACCAGAGGAGTCGCCCCCTGCTGGCTATTAGAAAGAATGCAAGTTTAAGGCACTTCAGCATTGGCTTCACTTTTCAGACCCAGAGGTTGTCCACTGATTTATTACTCAACCATGAAAATATACTCAGTGGAAGCCTTGTTGTCAACATTAGCAGTAAGTGATTATAAAAATGTTACTGTAGAAGGTACACCAGGTTACTGTTTATGAGGTCCACCTGTACAATATAATGCCTTCCAATACAACAACCCTGCAATAAATCCTCTTTATGAAGCTCATTCCATTTTCATTGAGTGTCACACAGGAGTTGACTTACCCCTACGGTCATTCTGAGGCTGTAGTTGGAGGTGGCGTTGTATTAAACTGTCTCGTATGGAGGCGTTTCAATACCTACTGGAATAAACAGCAGTTTGTCAGGAACATGAACCGAGTCTGTGACCTTTCAGTTGTGAGACCGTTCCTCTGGCAACTGAGCCACCCTGCTGCTGTGATGGCTCACATCCCTTTATCCAACTTTCCACTCATTGCTCACCGTTTCACGATCAACAAGCATAAACAGGAACAGAGAGCCAGCCAGAGACTATCCAACTCCAGTGTTTAGACAGATATATGCATGTAAAAATGTACAATGTAGAGCAGGTTCAATGCTGTAAGCCAGACAGTGGTCCATGCTGAATCCATTCTTTTATCCCTTATAGTTTCACAACTACGACAAGAATCAGAGAGACAGGGATTCCAGCTTTTCCCAACAAGTCCGGTCGCACTAAATGCCGTATGAATGACACAGAAATTCACATTTTGTGTGCAATAAGTATGCCGTTCTTGCTTTTGGTGTATCATTTATACACTATGTAGTCTGTATTGACTCAAATGTAAACGCATCGGTGTAAATATGCTATGCTCAGAACTATAGAATAAAAAGGGAGAAAGACTGCTTATGGCGGGCAGGAGGGGAGGTGGATGGGTCCAACAAACACAGGACTTTCAACCAGGAGGCCGGTGTTACATTAATGACATGTTTTTGAGTGATGTTTGTGACGTGTTTTCCGTACTTAGTTTAGTTTATTTGGGACGGAGCAGTGCAAGTTAATAAATACACATGCTATAAAAAATGACGGAATTAGCCAAAAGATTATTTTTCATCTGTTGTTCCTGGCCAAGGTGTTAAAAAAGGGCTTACAAAAATACACCAAAACAAAAAACAGGGCACGCAGTTTAAAAGTTTTCTTCTGTTACGTTGTTACCGTACATATTTTATGTAGTTTAAGGACTTATTTTGAGCCCAACCATGATGTTTTTATTAAACCTAACTAAATGGTTTTGTTGTCTAAACCTAACTGCGGCAGTTAGGCCGACTAGAATTATCGCCTCATGGTTGTATGCCACCGCAAACCAATCAAGTTGCAGTTTACATCCATGTCTGTCCAAAATACAGTCACTGCATCATTTTATCCCGTTAGATATTTGTGTGAAAGTGTCATATTTAGCATAACAATCCTTGAGTTATGGTCAATAACGTGTTGTGTGGTCACAGTGACATTTGACCACCAAAATTGAATTAGTTCATCCTTGAATCCAAGTGGATGTTTGTGCCAAATTTGAATAAATTCCCTCCAGGTGTTCCTGAGATATCACATTCATGAATATGGAGTGGACGTAAGGTCACAGTGATCTTGACATTTGACCACTAAAATCTAATCAATTCATCCTTGAGACCAAGTGGACGTTGGTGCCAAATTTGAAGAAATTCCCTCCAGGCGTTCCTGAGATATCGCTTTCACGGTTCATGGTCCGGACGGACGGACAAACCAAAAACATAATGCCTCCGGCCACGGCTGTCATCGACGAGGAGGCATAAAAAGGCTAAAATGCGTTCTCATGACAAGCGGAACATCCTTGTAAAATCATGCTATGTACAGTATACGCCTCCCCATGAGATCAGGTTGTGATGAGAGAGGAGAACTAGAAACTGCTGACCACGTTCCCACACATTCCTCTCCCATTAAAGATTTAAAAGTTATAGTAAGTAAACTAGCGAAGTATTAGTGGGTCAGACACTCAGCGCCGGTGGTCTATCCACTCCCTGGATGTTGTTTTTAGGAATTACTAAAACATGAGAAGTAGTGGAGGTCAGAGTCTCAGTCGCCCTACATTCTCTCCCTCCCCGTCTGCTTCAGTGATTTAAACTCTCTGGCCATTAGGAGGGAGGATGAAACCGTTACTAAATCTCTACTTAAATCTACATTCCCTGCTGTGATGTCTCGGTCTTTTCTGAATATGAGCAGCGGAGGTCAGTCAGACCGCTCTGCCCAGCTTCCATCACTCTCCCTCTTGCTGTTTTACAAGGAGTGTAGGTCAAACCGACGCTGGTGTTTTCATCCCTCCCCCACTGTTTTAAGGTTCAGTGAGCTCGAGAAGCAGCGTGGCTCAGGGAAACCCACACTGGTCTATCCTCCCTTTCGGTCCTCATCCACAGTCTAGCTCAGACGGACAGATGTACTCGCTGGTTTCTATCTGAAGATCTTAAATATTAAAATCACATTTATCTGCTTTGAGAGACCAAATTTTGTACACATATTTTCACATTTTCAGTTTCTCCCTAGTACTACAAGATATAAAGTCTTGTACTACACTTAACTGTGTTGCAATCATTGTGTACAAAATTCAGTTAAATCATTAATATTTCTGAATTTAAGATGCAGCTACAACCCCAAGGCAAATCTTTCATGATATTTGCACTGGTTAGTTTCAAATCAGAGTATTTCTTAAATTAAAACTAGACTTTCCAATACAGGACTGATCAGTTCTTCTTTCCAACTTTGCTCTGCTAAATCTTCCAATATCCTTTTTGAAAGGGTTTTTGGTTTGCAACTTTGATTTTAATAAAAAATGCACATAGCAAAAAAATCCCATTATGATATTTTAGCTGAAATAAAACCAGCCATTAAAAAAAGAATCTGACTAACAATAGGGCTGCACAAGTAATTAATTAATTTTGGCTTCCCACAATTAAAAGAAAACGATTGACTGTGATTTTAACGTTTTAAAAGCGTGCTCCGCTCATAGAAAGCTCTGCTGCATATCCAATCAAGCACTTCCTAAACTAACATCCAACATCCAGCACAATTTGAAAGTGAAAGCAGTGCTCTTTTGATTTAATTTGGGGCAAAAAGTTTTGGTACAATTTCATTCTGCTTCTAGGAGATGCTCTGTAAATAAGGACCAGTCTTATTTTGATGCACAGATTTATACATTAGCAGGATTGTAGCACAACGCAGAAGTGAAAGCAGTCCCTAAAATCAATGAATAATCCTGATAAATAATTGTGATCTCAATATTGATTATGGGGTGTTTAGACTAGCAGGCTAACTGTTTCCATCACTTGTTTACACTGACAAAAGCTAGAAGTTAACAGTATTTCCCTCCATGATTTTGTACGTTTGATGCTGATTGACTTCAGATGGAAGATGAAGAGAATTAATTGACTTGAGTCAAACTAGAAATTAAAATCTTACAAACACTAATCCTCCCAACCAACCACCTTTCTTTGCTGAAATGTGAGAACTAAACATTCCTCAGTGCTCTACTTACTAGTAGTTGCAACTTTTGTCCGTCACACAGCAGGTCTGATTGACATTACCAACCATGCTGTCAAGCTGAGCACACACAGTTCCTCCCCTCTAATAGACGAACAGATGATATCTCGTCTGCATTTAATGTGTAAAACTATCGAGGAGGCCAGCAGTAGCCACCCTCCTCCTTCCCTCCATCACTCCAGAGTTGTTCAGAGCGCTCTGTTCCTGTACTCAGCCGCCCGCTGAGCGCAGTAGCAGGAACAGAGTGAAGGAGTGATGAAAGGATGAAGGGAGGGATGAAAAGGAGAGTGCCACAGAAGCACTCCTAGATCATCCTTTCAAGATTAAGCAGAAAATATGTGTCTAAACGAGACCAAAATCAAACTAACTAACCTTAACCAGTGTTCAAACAAGCCACGAGTTGGCAAGCGTTATCGTTTTACACAAACTAGACACACATGTGAACAGTGTTTTCAATAGCTCCAACATACCGCAAGTGCAAAGCATCAGTTCCAGACAGTCTGATGTAAGCAAACATTGCACTGTGACCTTCACACCAACACATATCTCCATAAGGAGTCTGGGTCCATAAAACACCCAGTTACTGCAGATTTTTAAAAAGACCTTCACTAAAGAAAGCACACCAACAATAAACACAATCTACACTTTATGCAACTCTTTTCTGTCTGAAGTTGCCTGAAAGAATGAACTAAAGTTCAGCTAAGGTTGCGTCCGGCTGAAGTGGTTCACTGGATATATGATCCAAGGTCAGACGAATAGAGAAAAAGTCTCTGAATCAACACCGACAGCGGAGGCAGACAGAAAAAAGCCTGAGAATCAGACTATTAGAACATAATCTTCCTGCCACGGGTCGATCAACCTGATACAGTATGTGACTGGGAACCAAAATGCCTGGTCAGCGTTACAAAACTACCCCCCAAAAAAGACTTGAAAGGCAACAGTGAAAGCTGCAGTATTTGGTTCAGCTTTACCAAATCACAGCCAGTAATTCAAGGAAAACAAGCTTTTAGGAGATAATGTGTCTAAAGACAACAGATGAGTTTCCTCTGCAGCAGGAGAAACAAATCTAAAGCTTCAACTCGACAACAAACTAAATGGTTTTGTTGCTAAACAAACATATTCAACAGCCACTGCAGAGTATAGAAGCAAAGAGACAAAACTCCCTAAATGAATGAATGAACACTGCATAGCTAAGACACGACGCCACCAGGTTGAAAACAGGCAGAACTACCCTTTAATTAAATTACAAGTCTGTTTTTAAAAGGGGAACTCCAACAGTTTTACACACTAAAGGCTGTTTACAGGTCTTGGGGAGCATGCAACGCGTTCTCGTCCCAACTCGGCATATAGCGTCATGCTTTTCAGTCGGAGTAAACGCGTGCTTAACAAGCCCTGGGCGTCACTTTTTGGTTGCAGTAAACACGTGCTTGATGTTGTGAAGTAAACAAAAACATGCTTAGGTTCAGGCAATAAAACCACCATAGTAAGGGGAAGGAAAAAGCGTGTGGCTACGCTGTTCAGACTCAGACTCCAACACAAACTACACAGAAGCACCAAAACCGCAAAGTTATATCTAGTGAAGCCCGTCTGTTAAACAGTGTTGGCCGCGGTTGAAGTACGCGGGAGAGACCGTAGCTTTAGTCTCCAGGGCCGGAGTCTCTGCTGTACTCTGCTCCTCTGCCTGCCTTCATTCAGCTCGCTCCACTCTCACGTGCTCACTGCAGAAGACTTCGTAGCTCTGAGAATATCTAGTGAATGTACAGTGGACGTTTGTGCAGAAATAACTGCTGCAGCTCCTCCAGACCAACAGAGGTTTCCCGTGTCTTGGGAAGTGACGGGGCTCCGCAGCGAGAAACGTTATCGTCTCCGACCAAAACTCCAGTGTCTTGCCTTGAAGCTCTCTGTCTGCTCTTTAACCTCAGTCTGAACTGTCCCTATAGCACTTCCCCCTAAACAACCTAACTTGACATTCAAAGGGACTGTTTGTAACTTCTTACACGTATAAATCACCCGGGTCGGTGTCCCATGCGCGCTCGTGTGTGGCTACGCTGCTCAGATTCAGACTCCAACACAAACTACACGGAAGCACCAAAACCGCAAAGTTCTATCTAGTGAAGCCCGTCTGTTTAACAGTGTCGTTTTGAGCGATGCTCCTTCATGTCTATGTAGAGCGAGCACAAGCGCGAGCCCGATGCTGACTTAACGGCCACAGGTGTCGCTGTTGACAAGCATTTCTGATTCTCACAAACAGTCCCTTTAACCATCTCACTTACTACTATTACTTACCTTAAAATCTGTGTGATTACAGCTGATTGTACTACTGAAGGTGGTTGTTATATTCAGCCACCCTGAAGCTCCCTGTCTGCTCTTTAACCTCAGTCTGAACTCCTCTACTGTCCCTATAGCACTTCCCCCTAAACAACTTGACTTGACATTTAAGCCTCAATTTATATAACTCTTTACATAAGCCACTTCCCTTTTTTAGGTTTGCCCTTATAGCCTCTAACTGTCTGTTAGGTAACACTAGCTCATATTAGAGGCTGTTTAACCCCTCAGGCAGCTGTGTGTCTGCTACCACGCTGCTGCTGGTCTCATCTCGGTCACGGCTGGTTTTCCGAGCACCGGCTGGTTTATGGAGGAAAAAAAAGAAAAAGAAAGAAAGAAAGAAAGAAAAGCAGCGTGCTCGTTTCATAACACGGAAGAAGAAGAAGACTGCTACAGCATTGCAGACAGACAGAAGGAAGGAAGCGGTGCACAAGTGCAGCAGCAGCGTGCTCCTCTATTGTCTGAAGAATGACGCCCAGCAACATGCAAAACATTGGAAATAAAAAGGTTTAACAGAAAGAAAACATTAAAAAAGGAGGAGATAAAAAGCCGCTGTGTGTTTCTCACCTTCCGTCCTCTGGTTTCTGTTTCTGCTTCTGAGTCTCCTCCGAGAGAAAAGCTTTTTATTTCTGAAGTGGTGGTAATGAGATGCAGCAGGCTTGGCTGCTTCTCCACTCATTCATCAGTTTCTGCTCTAAGAGGAGGGTCGGTCCTCATCATGGTCCTGATGGGTCCTGATCCTGATCATGGTCCTCATGAGTCCTGATGGGTCCTGCATGCTCTCTGCAATAAAAAAAAAAGGGGAAAAAAGCCATTACGAAAGTTCCGGAAGTGCAGCAGCATCCAAACTGTCCGGGGTTACATACATAACAACAGAGAGACACTGCAAGCTCTCATTAAATAAGTGTTTAATAATTCACTGTGTTGTAATTATAGTATTTTTTGTCTATATTTTTCTTCATAATAATAATAATAATAATAATAATTATTATTATTATTAGCATATATATATATATATATATATATATATAATTGTTTTTTAAATTATTATTTTTATGTTTGGGCTCTTTGAGTTGTATAAGTTGAAATAATAATAATAATATTATACCATATTACAATACAATATTTAATCAGGATTAATTGAATGATTGTCCATAGTAATCGCAAATTAATCGCAAATTAATCGCACATTTTTTATCTGTTCAAAATGTACCTTAAAGGTAGATTTGTCAAGTATTTAATACTTTTATCAATATTCATCAGTTTCCTGCTCTAAGAGGAGGGTCTGTCCTGATCATGGTCCTGATGAGTCCTGCATGAGCTCTGCAAAAATATATATATATATATATCATTTTTTTAATATATATATATATATATATATATATATATATATTATTTTTTTAATATATTTATATATATATAAAAGTTAGTGTAAATTTGGAGCATTATTTAGCCTCCTTCTCGAGAAGCTAGTATGACATGGTTGGTACCAATGGATTCATCAGGTTTTCTAGTTTCATATGATGTCAGTATCTTCAGCTTTAAAACTGTGCCCACTACAACCTAAAAATCGCAAGTTGCATTAATGCCTTAAGGAAATTAGTGGCGTTAAAACTAATTTGCGTGAACGTATTATTATCACATTAACTTTGACAGCCTTAAAATAAATACATTTCTTATTTAGTCAATTAAACAGCCTATGTCTGAGTTAAAGGCTCTGCACACCCTGTTACCTCTGCTCAGGTCAAGGCTGGGTGGAGTTATGCTGAAAAGTACATCATGTCACCAACCTTCTCTGTGTACTCAGAAGAATTGGAAAACAAGTATGCAAGCTGTCCCGTCCTAACAAGTTCAACAAAACTAACAGGAAAACGAGACTGATGTCAATCAAGCACAGTCTGTACACACCCACACAGTCCTGAGAACACCTCATATAATTAAAAACAGTGTCCTCAAATCTTAAAGGTAAGGTGTGTAGGATTTGGCAGCATCAGTGTGGTTGCAGATTGGAACTCTGCGGCTCACGTTACCGCAGTTTCACAAGCGTGTCGGAGAACTACGATGGCTTTCAGGTGACGTAAAAACGTGACAGGCTCTCTCTAGAGCCAGTGTTTGGTTTGTCCGTTCTGGACTACTGTAGAAACATGGCAGAGCCACATGGCGGACTCCATTAAGAGGACCCGCTCCCTATGTGGATATGAAGGACTAATGAAAACATAGTTATGACTATTATATTGCATTTCTGATAATAGATCCCTCGAAATGTTACACACTGTTCCTTTAAACATGGACTGATATTGTGAAATATCTTTTTGCATTTTGACTTACTATCCAAATAACTTGTTGGAATAGACGACTGATATATGATATGATATGTGAGCTACTGTACAGTATGTCCACTCACAGCTGCTGATTACACTGTCTGGGCGTGTAAAGACTGAGCTGCATTGACATGTCCAACTCCCATGTTAGTTTTGCATTATAACTTTCACTTATATTGTTCCATAAGGAGTTTCATAGCACTTGATGCTGCAGTCAGACCACAAACCTCTCTGATGGGTGGACAATTCAGCTTGTCAAACACAGCTGTGACTAATGAGAATTACTGGCTCTAATCTACTCAAGTGAACCAACTTTCTAGACAGCGAGCGAAAGCAAATCACTAGAATAAATGAGTGAAATTTGGTATGACTGCAGCATAATCTGAGGTCTATCATGCAAAATCTACTCAAGACCAGTTTAGAGTACTTTAATGACTTATCAATGACCAGATTGCCCTTTCCATGTGAAAATCTACAGTGGTGATTGTTCTTTGTTTCCCATTGAAACACTAAAACATCCCTGATATTGTCACTTCAAGCTTTTGTCTGACAATGTATGTAGATTTTTGCAGTTATAGAGATCTAGTGTGTGCATTATTTCTGTATTAAAGTTGAAAATGCGGGCAGTAAGTTCAGCTCAGTCTGTGTTAAAATCACTAAACATCTAGCTGCTTCTATCGGCCATAGTTCTGTAATAGGAGTGAAGCATGGACCAACGACTGGTTCGAGACAAGCATGATTTTAGTCTTATAAATAATGCATAAATATGTGTTCACTAAACTTTCACTTAGGTGCTTAGAAACAACTTTAATCATGAATGATCCCCTGATGTGATGTATTTTAAAATGTGTCTGGTGATTTAGCTTGATCTTTATTTTAGATTAAAATGGGTGAATTCATTTCTATATTTCATTACATGTAAACAATGTCATCAAACTGTGTCTGCTTTAATACATTTTATGCAACACTTTTCAAGTTGTGTGTTTTCTTAATACTGTATAAGATCAGAACTTTATTGACGTTGCAGAGTACAGGTACTGAGACGTTATACTGCTTTACATTAAACAAACTAATACACTGTGTTATGAAACCACTCAGCAGGTGGACTGCAGCACACTGATGACTGAACAGCAGCAGCATTCTTTACCTAACTGTACTTTCTCCTCCTCTCATTCATGCAGTGCCCCCTATTGGCCAACGGTCCACAGTGCTTTACACAACTCTGGATTATGCAACTTTAACAGAGGGGTGACACTGAGGAGGCTGAGATGGACACCTTTTTTGGGAGTGCACCTCATCCCTCATCCTATATTTAACATACAAGCAGTCAAAGAGTACGAATGACCCAAGGCCCACGGGGCATGCAAAGATCTATGGTTGAGACTTAAATGGGATCGAGTACGACAATTTACTTACTGACTTATATCACTGGCAATACAAGTTATATGTATTTATTTACATGATACAATTTCAACTGATACCCCACCACGATCAGAGACCCCAAAAAAGAAAAGCCAGAACCAGAAAATGAAAGTTGGAGAGAGGCAAAAAGTGTGAAGAAGCACCAGGTAGCAAACCTAGAGTGAAGCTACCGGTAACATATGAAACTAGATGACCTTTGGGTGCGGATGAGGGGCCCAATTTGGAAAATGTTGTCCCCCTGTCCATAATTCCTATTGACTGGCCTGCATAGTACGACTACAGGCTGGGGTTCCCAAGAATAAACTACTGTATGTAGATATAAACGGCTCATCCTAAGGTAACAAAAACACAATGATTTTTATTTTCAGGTGATTATACACTAAAGAAAACATAGTTATTAATATTATATTCCATTTCTGCCAATAGATCCCCTTAAATGCTACACACTGTTCCTTTAATTTGCATATTGTGTAAAACGAAAATAGAGCACACAAGGCCCTAGCCCCCTGATAGTGTGTGATACTTTAAATTAGGACCCATGGCAAACATGGACTCAATAAATAGTTCCATCTATTCAAACTGATTTGAGTAGAAGAACAGTAGTCAAAGGGAACAGATAACGCACAGAGGTATGAACCACTTTTTACAAAGTCACCTCTAGTGGATGACAAACAATACTGGTGAATGGACAGTGCACAAAATCCAATTACAAGCTTGTCAAGATTTATGATATGAGACATACCTGCATACCTTTTTAACTTGAAAGATGTCTCAAACCAGGTAACACAGGCTTCAGTTAAATAAGCTGCTTGGAATGTGAATATTTCCTGTATAGGAGAAACATATATCCTATAGGATAGGTCTTGGTGACGTTGGTTAATAATGGCAGCTCTCAACTGAAAGGCCAATCACAGTCCAGGTAGCGCTGCACAACAGAGATGTGGAAATTCCTGTAAAAAACACCAAGCAACGAGGGCTCTAGTGTCTCTTTTTTACTCTCATTTTGCTCTCAGTCTTCTCATTGATTTATGGCTTTTTCCATCTTCTCAACTATTGATGCATTTCCTCTCCTTCCTGTTTCCTCCTATCTATTTTCTGTCTCCATGTCTCTTGCTATTTTTGCACCAAATAGTGTGCAAGCTTCTCTTCTCTTTGTCTTTTTTTTTTGCCTCCTCAATTACATTTCCATCAACGTTTGTTGATGTCCTCAGTATCTCTGAGGTGCCTGTGTGGCAGCCAGATAGTCAGAGACTGAGGAGCAGAAAATAGAATCAACGTCAGGAAAGATGAAGTAAAGGTGTTTGTGTGTGACTGATGTCACATATCTGCAGAGCGACAGGAGAGGCGGATGCTATACTGGCTGCTCAGGAAATTGGAACAAGCTCTGAGGCTCGGCCATCTTCCCTTTTCTTTCATTTTCTCACACTTTCTTCCTGTCTCAAGTCAGTTTCAGGCATTCTTTCCTCAGCCGTGATGGCTTTGTTCACACACACACACCTCTCTTGGCTAGCAAACAGACGGGAAACAAGCTGCAGCACAGGCCAGCGACTCTTTAATCTTCATGCCATATACAGCCAAAATATGTGATGTTCTGCTTTATTTTTTATTTTTCCATTCATAATAAATCACATTTGAAATTCAAAGGCAGTTATCAGCACAGATTGCCTACATTTATATTCATTAATGGAAATCATTTTGAATCAACTTGATAAATAATAATAATAATAATAATAATAATACTTTCATTACTTTAATACCTGCTTAATTTGATTTCAATTTGCTTAATAAATTAGTTTAGTGGGAGGTAGGAGAAGGTCCTCTTGTAGCATATAGTACACTCAAAGAAATAAATCATTGGATGAATGTAATTTAATCGTGCCATATATTTCCATCTAATCATTGATTATAATCAATCACTGTAAGACAGGCTGATTTGACTTGATTTGATTAGTAATCAAAATATGAAGTTAGCCTTTAATGCCATCTGACACCTCAAGATGGTGACTGCAATCAAATGCAATCAGAGAGACAGAAAGTCAATCAGGCCCTGAGTGTGTGAATCGTCAACCTGTGTTGACCTCATATGTCCACTAGATAGAGCCACTCACCATGTAATACCACACTGCCCTCATCTAACTCATGTCTAAAGCAGGTTTTAAGTATGTAGTGTGTCTTCACAATGTAATGACAAGTAAAGAATCTGCCTGGTTATTCAGTGTTTTGTTGATTGACACTATTTTCCCACTATGTAATTCATGAGAAACAGAGAAGCTGAGTGTGAGAGGGCTCGAGAACTCGAGGGCTCGGGGCTTTCCCACTGTGAAGTTGGAAAGTGCTTCAAGGACCCGCTGACTTTTTTAACCTTTTATACATACTTTCCTTAAAGATCCCATATTGTACTCATTTTCAGGTTCATACTTGTATTTTGTGTTTCTACAAGAACATGTTTACATGCTGTAATGTTCAAAAAAACTTTATTTTCCTCATACTGTCTGCCTGAATATACCTGTATTTACCCTCTTTGTCTGAAACGCTCCGTTTTAGTGCATTTCAATGGAATTGCAACGGAATTGCGTTGCTAGGCAACATCTTGGGTCCATGTTTACTTCCTGTCAGCTGATGTTATTTACATACACTGCAACATGAAATAAACTAGGACACATTTAGAAAGTTTATGTTTAAAACCGTGTAAAGGTCCATATTTTGTATATTTATGACATCACTAATGGAAAGAAATCCAAACGGCTTGTTTCAAACGCACAATTTCTGAATATGGGCTGTGTGTAACACACGTATATTGAGCGTTTTGATAGTTTAACAGTATTTATATAGCACTTAAACCTGCTTTATAATATAAAAGACATGAAAATCTCACTTTTTACAATATGGGACCTTTAAATCTGAAACTCTGCAGACTTTGCCCACATTGCACAGCTTTGTGATGTTAAAACACAGATCACAGTGGAACTAACCAACACTGTGTGTACTTGTTTATGTTATAATAACATGATTGTAAGTTTCAAATACATTGATTTAGTCCAACTGTGGAACACACAACAAACACTCCAGTTCAACTACGTATAGACTACGATGCTCACTTTGCTGGCCACAGAAATGCTGTCTATGCTGTCCCATAGACCTTAATCATAGTGGATATTTTGGCCTGTCATTGCAGGAAAAGCACAGGTGTAATTAATCACATGACTAACGAGCACAGGTGAGCTAGTTCCAGGGTCCTGGTACTGTGCATGCTGGCTCACTATGGCTTACTGGGACAACTTAGTTTCACCTGTGATTTTCCTGCTATGACAGTCAAAATGTCTGCTGTGAAAGAGGTCTATCCTTCCACATTGTTTGGGGCCCTCACAATAGGCCTTTTTCAGAATACATTTTGACATGTCACAGTAGGAAAAGCACAGGTGTAAATAATGAAATGAATGATGGTTAAACTCCATTTTGCTGGTTCAAGGTGTTGTGAATGCATCACTGTCACTCTCACTGGCACACTTGAACATAACAGAGTCATGATTGTTTGTGTTATTAGTAACACCTGTGCTTTTCTTACTATGACAAGTCAAAATGTCTGCTGTGAAAGAGGCCTATTCCTATTGGTTTCTCTAGAAGCCACCGAGGCTAACAATTTAGCAAGGTAGCCAGCGTGTAAGATAATGCAGGAAATGCAAAGGCTTAATGATAACGCAGGATGAGTCCGTTGGGAATATCAACGTTTTCCTCAGACATATTATAAAATTCTGAAAAAATACGGAACTAAAATACGACTAAAATTACAAAACTCACCATCCACAGAAAAATTAACTTCCATGGCCTCCACTGTTTTTAAAAATGCCAGCAAACACGTCACAACTCATGAACTCTGAGCTTTCAATAGATATGGAGATCGTTCATATGGACTCTTCTCGTGAACACGGTAAACACGACCCCATTTGAAGGCAGCAAACGTCCTGCTTTCTTTTTTTGGTTGATGACATCAATTGACATCAATTCAAGTCTGCGAGGGCTCAGTGATGGACTCTGGAACTGGGCCACAGTTTGATTGATGTGCTTTGGCAGTAACATCTTGCATCATTTTCTGTTGGTATAAAACAGTAAAGTCTGACCTTACTGACGTGTCTCACATCCACCTGTTTGGTTCCCTCATCACTGTAATGAATCAGCTCAGTAATGTAATCAGTATTTGTGCAGTGAGAGATCCAGACTTTTTCACACAGTGGACATTTTGACTCGTCAAAGTGACAGGTTGCGTTGTGTTCAATTTCAGGGATATTGGGAAACTCATTAATGTCAGTAGTTACACCTGTGCTTTTCCTGCTATTACAACCCAAAAAACCTGCTGTGACAAGTTTATTCGCTCCACTTTGATTTTGAATTGTGTGTTTATTATCTCACCATCATCCACTGTTTCAAGGTCTATGTTGCTCTTCCCGTGTGTGTGTGTGTTTGTGTCTGTGTGCGTAGTGCTGCAGAGAGGAAATCACGTGTCGGCTCGGTTTGCTCACTTATCAGCTCTGCCATATGCTGCTTTATGTAAAAACAGAGTCTTGTTGAGACGCCTTATGTTGAATCTAATACCAGCAATACACTGATTAAAGAAACAGTGAATCCGTTTTCCCCTAAAACGGCACTTTTACCTCAACTTCATCACAATAATATGCATGTACTAATTATAGATTTATTGCCACCGTTATTGCAGTATCTTCGCTGTCTGTAAAGCATTGTGTCCGCCCCCACTGTTAACACAGCACCATGCCTACAGAGAGCAACAAGGTGAAGCTGCAGGTGGGTGTTGCTGCTGAGGTACCTGTGTTCTCCCTGTGTAATCAGATTACATGGTTTCCCTTTGTTTTCCAACCCCTTTGTCTTCAGTTTTTTTGCTCTACTGCTTCCACTTCTTTTCCTTTATTGGCAAGCTTCATTCGTTCACTGTCGGCCATCTGTTCCACTAAACATCTCTCCCCGTTATAATGGGACAGGACTAGTGACCCGGCTTGGCAGGTTCTTGCCTACCTGTATACACAACGGCAGCCTGTAGATCTGAAGCACATGACATGCTGCACTGAGGAGAGTCTGCCAACATGTTGCCTCTTGTTGTTGTTGTTCTAGTTCTAGTCATAAATCTGAAATATAAATTAATGTATTTATTTATTAATTAATTCAAATAAGTTGTGAAAGTGTATACGGGTTTAGAACATTATGATAGAAGTATATGATGGTCATTCCCATGCTCTATTATGTCTCATAAATTGTTGCAGCAACTTTTGTGTTGATACCATTTATTACTCAGATTTGGTGCTGAATTTAACCATTTTTACCACTGGAGAATTGATAAAAATGATCAAACTTCTGTCGAAAATACCACATTAAGACACCAAGACCTTGAGGAATACCATAGAAAAAGCCATGCTGTGATTTGGTTTCAAAAACATTTGACATTTGGAGATTATTGCAAGAATTGCATTTTTCTGTGATTGAATAGAAATTACTTCTGTTCTGGAAACCCCCTTATTGTCAATCTATCAGGAAAGCCATCCATCCTCTGAATGCTCTAGGTCTCTAGTTTGTGGTTGTAAAGTTTCATGAGGCTGTGATTATCCTAGAGGTCACCACAGGTCATTTTATACAGTGAGGTAAAATTTCAAAAATCGGTCTCACTATAGTACAATGAAATGGCTACTATGGGGACTAACATCATCAAACATGAATACAATGAGGCTCATTGGATCCATGAGAGTCTCAGCTTTACAGTGATACCCAATATATGCAATTCCAAGACTGTTTAGGGACCCCAGTATGCAGAAATATTCAAATCCATTATTTTTTAGAATAGGCGAAAATAACACATTTATACTGCATTCAAAAAACTGCATGTGATTATCATAAAGTGAGCATGTCTGTAAAGGGGAGACTCGTTGGTAGCCTGACATGGTTGGTACCGATGGATTCCTTAGGTTTTCTAGTTTTATATGATAGCAGTACCTTCAGTCTAACTCTAAAACGGCCACTGACAGACAGTAAAGTCAGCCGGCACCCTCAAGGAGTTGAAGAGGTTAACATGTCAGGACTCTGTCTGTCAACTCCTTTTGCCCCCTTTACTGGCCTAAACAAATATTAATGCTTCAGTAATAGTGACCCAAATTTAAATTAGTCGGTGTCATTTTATTTCCCTTTTTTTTTAGCTCACCCTGGAAGGAAACGTCTGCCTGCCAACACTAATTTATTGCCTCTTTTAGTAAACTGTGGGATGCTTTTTGGAGAGCAGACCTCTTTAGAGATTCTGGCACAGATATTACATTTATATTAAACTTCAGACTCTTCAGTTTCCTGGAGAGCTGTCCAAGGTAGAAGGAACAAATGTGTTCACTTGCCATCAACTTTGGAAGATAAATATAAGAAAAAAATACATCCTACCATCTTGTTAGAGTGACTTCAATTACCTAGAATAATTAAGTATCCTTTCCTGTCATTTTCTTTCACTTTGTGCCCAAAATATCTTGCATTTAGAACCAAAATGCTTCACAAAAGCACAAAAAGCCCTGTGACTTGGAAGCGAACAGGTAACCAGTTTATAGCTTTTCATTTCTGGCAGTGCTACAATTGCAAAGCTGGTTACAGCGCTGCAGGATAGGCTGGGATGCTGCCCAAACAGAATGCTGACAAGGACCGAATCTTTCCCGTCACACACATTACAGTAATTAACTCTGCATTCAGAGGGTAAAAAAGGTGGTCTTTTGTGAGGAAGAGTTTGAGAAGAATGAAGGTCGATGACTGTTGCACTCGAGCCTTTTGGATATCAGGCTATAAATTCTATGGGGATCACAAATATAAACTCGCTTTAAGTTAAATGAATTATTCAATTCATGTTCACATTCAGATGAGTTGAAAGGGTTGTTCTGTCACGACTTCCACGGGGCAAAAAGCAACTAAGAAGAAAGAGAATAAATTAAAAAAGCGAGAGCAGCTTTTCCTTATGCTTCCTGTAGTGTATTATTATTTATTATAGCAGTAAATAATTACATTATGCTCTCTATATTTATGAAGCAGTCACATGGATGAGAAATCACCTGTGGTTCTGGAAACATTTACCAACGCACATATTTCTTCCCCCCCCTCCTAAATGATTGTGATTTGGAATAAAAGCTTTGTTCAGTTTCTCCATAGACGAGGAAGGAAAGAAGAAAAACAACCACAAGCCGTTTATTATTCTGTTTTTTTTCCCTTCAACTCATTCCAACTTGCTCCGAGGCACTCTGCAGTACAAACAAATCAAAACCCAGACTCTCTTTATAGCTTAATTTTAAAACCCAGCGTGTGTTGTGTGAAAGGTAAACCACCATTTAATCCACGCATCCAGCTGGTGACACTCGTTCCAGCAATCCTGCAACATCCCCGGTAATGTGTTCGTTCTTCAACGGGATCATAAGGTGGTTTCTGAGGAACATATCTTCAAATGCATGAAACATGGACTGTTATTTTGCATGAACTTTTGGAATAAAAAACCTGCTTGTAACCTTTAATTTGACACAAAAAGATAGGACTCAAGTTACTGATCTGCTGCTGTATATTGTTCTTGTGTGTATATGGTTTAATTATAGTTTAATTAATTCCACATACAGAAGAAAGAAATTGACTGCATTGACAAAAAAATGTATCAATGACAGCTTTCATCTGTTATTTCAATTAACTTATAACTCTACACAACAATTATCTTTGTTTTGTAGCTCGCCATCTTCGTCTTGTTTTCAGCCTAACATTGGCTGTTGCGAGGCTAACCTTAAAGATACAGTGTGTAGGATTTGGCGGCCTCTAGTGGTGTGGTTGCAGAGTGCAACCAACTGATTAACCCTTCGCTCACTCCTCCCTTTCCAAGAGTGCTAAACCGTGGTAACGCCGTTCGCCTTGCACAGAGGCCATCCTGACCATAATAACACTACTTTATAGGAGCACCGTAAGTCAGACGGCAGTTTTGCACTCTGCGGCTCACGTTACCGCAGTTTTATAAGCGTGTAGGAGAGCTACGGTGGCCTTCAGGTAACATATAAAACACTAAAGGCTCTCTCTAGAGCCAGTGTTTGGTTTGTCCGTTCTGGGCTACTGTAGAAACATGGCGGAGCACTATGGCGGACTCCATGAAGAGGACCCGCTCCCTTTGTAGAAATGAAGGGCTCATTCTAAGCTAACAAAAACACAATGATTCTTAGTTTCAGGTGATTATACACTAAGGAAAACATAGTTATGAATATTATATTTCATTTCTGCTAATAGATCCCCCGAAATGTTACACACTGGTCCTTTAAAGCAGTTTAAATTTACTGATGGCGTCATTGGAGGACACCATCAGTAAAGAAAAGAGTAGAAAAGAGCCAAAACGTTGGTGTGATCCTTTAAATAGTCAATGAGAGGAGCAAAAAACACTATTAGTGCCTCTTTCCTGATTTGTTTCAGGAGAAGAGGGGAAGCCAGAGGATAGGGCAGACAACAACAGTCTCCTCTGTTGCTACCTCTGGACTCGGGCAGTGAAAGTGCTGATTGAGGTCCACCCCGCCAATCAATCATTCAATCAACCATTCACAGCTGACCAATAGGGTGTCCCTGCCCTGGCCTGTTGCTTGGAGTGAAGTGGAGTGCTGGCACGTTGCTCATTTTAATCTCCTTAAGTATTCGCCCCCACCCCCCCCAACAGTCGCGTCAATGAGTCAGTCTGTCAAAGAGATCGATTCTGGTGTTGCTGGTTTCCCGATCACTGGATGAGAAACTGGATTCCACAATTCATCAGTTACCTCATGATAGCAGATTGAAAAGAGTCCTGCCGCTTGGAGTCTGGTACTGTAGAAATGACAGATGTTGGTGGTTATTTTATTGCCTCCCAAGGCCAATTTCTAAGTGTCTTTTGCTTATACTGTGGTCAGATATTGGCCTTAGTGGGGCAGCTAAGCTGAAATATTCATATCAATTGTGCGATAAAAGCAACACATTCGGCACAGACGTAGGTTTATATGTTATGAGAAGATATAGATATCGGGCCACTACAAGTAGGTGCTAGATATTCCTAATTGTTGCCGATTTTTCAACAGGAGAACTATACATATAGATCAATATATCACACACTAAGGAATTCACTGCTTCAATTGTCTACATTTACCATCAGCACTGATTGGACATCCACATAAAAGTGACAAATTTCTCTTTTAAATGCAAGTTTAAAAGTCATGCGGGTGAAAGATCTGAAGCGATAGTAAGTTGACCTTTTGTTCTTAAATTGTCTTCACAGTATCTTGTTCCCAAAGGACGAGAATGAAAATCCATGCTGTCCATGATCTCTCTGTCAAACAGCAACAGACTGAGAATGAAAAATGGCATTGGACTTTAAACTCCAACACTAGGCCCTGCCAAATCTATCTGCATGACTGGTTTTGTGATTTATGTGTAACATTTAACAACTCTCTCACACACATAGCAAAGATAGTGGAGCACTTATACTACATTCACATTAACGCTTTTTCACCTTGTTGTTGTATATTCACTGAAGTGTTAATGTTAGACAGCATTGGCATTATTAACCAACAGGTATGATCTAACAAGCATTTCTCAATAGCTCTTAGAGTTACGGAGAATGACTTTATGCTCTCTATGCTGGTGCAAAGCCAATATCTGACTGTTTGTCACTTAGCTGGGCTGTTCCCTGTGGAGCGCTTGCTTTCCGTTTTTCATTGCTTCGAATTAATTCAGCATTGTTACATTTAAGGGCCTCAGTTCTCACTTTAACTCTGTAATTTCTCAGAGGAAAGCTTTGTTCTGTCTCTTCAAGGTCTTCAGAATTATGTTTTTGTCAATTTTCTGCTCTCTGTTTACAAGTTACGTGACAAATAAAGATCACCGTTGACTTCTGGGTTCACACGGGACACGAACAGCGGTCTCCTGCATGAAAGTCTGGTGTCTTTTTGACCCACCTATTCACCCCGACCTCCTCCCTATGCAGCGTTTGTTGCTTTTTATACTTCCTGATTCACGATTACGTGGATTACATATTAATTGATTTTGTGGGATATATACAAATTACTGTGCATTACTTTTCGTAGGTATAGCTATGGTGTATGAGCTTGAAAAAAGGCCATTCCTGTTTTTAGCCCCCGTTAGCTGGACTGAACAAAAAGTGTCACCAAAAGAGGAAAAAGTTTCTGAAAATGAAAACTAATAGCATTATTTGTGAAATGTGAAAGCTGAAAGAAGCTTATAGAAGAATGGTTTTTCTCTCTATCTTGTGTAGCTGCTGCAGCAGCACCACTTTGTCTCTTTGCTCTACGCTGAGAAAAACGCTGCACAGTATATACACGCAGCGCTGAACTTCTCTGGCAGGGTTTATTCATCTCTATAAAGTCTGGCCTCAGAGGGAGACACTTGGCATTGGAACAGAGAGTGGACCTTTTCCCAGCGGAGGAGGGGGTGAGACGCTGGCTGGAGGCTGCTATCTGACCGACTTTGTTGTTATTGTTGTATGAGAAGGGATTTAATGCCCTTTTCTCACTTTGTTTTTCTCAAACTTTCTCTTTCTCTTTAACTGTTAAATATTTGCTACTGTTGGTGTTAATGCCGTTTTGTCCTCGTTGCTGTTGTGGTTGTTGCTGCTGCTCTATTTAATGATAATGATACTATAAGTCAAATGAAATAAGACCAAGGTGAGTGTTTGAATTTGGAGAACTGAAAAGAAATTATTTCAGCTGCTCTTGGACAGTGCAAATGAAGAAACCTCCCCAAATGCAATCTGGCAGGGAAACAGGGAAAACAAGGGAGCATATAAACAGGGTATAGACTAATAACAAAATCAGGGGCAGGTGAATAATTGAGGGCAAGTGAGAATAATCAAGGAAGCGGGAAAAACACACAAAAACAAGAAACCCAAACATGACACATGAGGAGTGAACTTATCAAGATAAAACAGGAAACATTACAACTAAATGCTGGGACCAAGACACGATATAATACTGCCTTAAGGCCTCGATCAGCTGATTTGGAGCTTTAATTATGTTTATTCCCAAACAAATTGTTCAATTAATCAAGTGACGGCAAACCAACAGACACACAATGAATCTGGGCCCACTGGAGCCCCTTAGGGTCTATAGGGCCCCGGGGCTGTGGCAGACAATCACAAAACATCCAAATGCCATGTTTTTCCATTAGATGAGTACAGTGGTTTATAAGAAAATGGAAAAAATTGTCAAAAATGCCATATCATAATATTAAAAATAGTTTAAAAACAAATCTTATATCTGCACCTGCACCACCTGCAGGCTGCAGCAAACAATAATCACTTGTTTCTTGGCTCCTCTTGGCCTAAATTAACCAAATTTAATTTAAAGGTCAAATATCATGCTCATTTTCAGGTTCATACTTGTATTTTATGTTTCTACTATAACATGTTTACATACTTAAATGTAAAAAAAACAACTTTATTTTCCTCATCCTGTCTGCCTGAATATGCCTGTATTTACCCTCTGTCTGAAACGCTCCGTTTTAGTGCATTTCAACAGAATTGCAACAGAATGCAACGGAATTGCATTGCTAGGCAACAGTTTGGGTTCATGTTTACTTATGTCAGCTGATATCATTCACATACACTGCAACAGTAAATAAACTGGGACACATTTAGTTTGTGTACATTTAAAACTGAGTAATGGTCTACATATTGTAGATTTGTGACATCACAAATGGACGGAAATCCTTTTTTTTATCCAGCGTTTCTGGATACGGGCTGTGTGTATATCTCCATGGATTGAGCGTTTTGATACTTTAACTGAATTTATATAGCACTTAAACCTCCTTTAAGATATAAAAGACATGAAAATCTCACTTCTTACAATATGGGACCTTTAAATGTTGCAGCACATTTTGACATATCCTGCTTAATAACAAACAAATGGGTCTAAAAATATAACATTCTTGTCTCTCTACTGGAGATTTGACATACTTGACCTAAATTAAATATGCAATATGATGTGAAATAATATTGCTCACTAAAACTTTGATATATCACACTCAAATATGCTTTTAGTTTTTAAAAAAAATATTTAAATAGCTTTTCATCCAATGTGTTAGTTCTGTCAGAACATCATTTCTTTTTCATCTCCTATAACTTCTATAATACACACAAGGCCTCTACAGTAGCCTGTCCAGATGTAGTCAACCTCCAATATATATCAAATCCAACAATCAGCATAAAGGTTTGTGCACCACCAGGAGGAACTCATTGTGGGTAAATAGTGAGAGTACCAGCGGGTGTGTAACACCACGGAGTGTTTTTGGACACGTGATGCTCCGGTGCAGTCGATCCCGACGCCTCGTGCGCGTTCACGTCACTCCTCATGCCCTTCTTCACGTGAGAAAGTGAGACGTGAACGCGCACGTCGCCTCTACTGTAGATCCCTCCCTCTTCTTCCTTCACCAAAAAGCACGTCCCCGCGTCTGTGGTTGCGCAATTCTGCTCTTCTTCAAATAGCTGTTTGTAAAATCTAATAATTAGATCATGAGGATGGTGAAATGCAGACCTTCATGCTGGTGATGGATAGTGATGCTCCTTTCCCCATTTCTGGCAAATCAACACACAAACATGCACATTTTCACATCATGCATGTTGAAGTACACATAATGTATTGTTATTTATTTCTTACCATCTGTTTGTCTCATGGCTGATTGGTTATTTAGTTGAACTTTATTGCTTCATTCAGGGATTAGGAGCCTAAAATCAGTTTACCCATTTTATATGACAGCATAAATCTGAATGTAGAGAACATTACAGTAAAAAAAGAAGAAGTTATGAACAGAGAGGGAGGCAATATTGAGGGATACAATACAGAAATATAATTGAATTATCTTTCTATTTGGGTTTATTTTCCTTATGATGATCTCCAGCCAGAGGTCAGCGTCTCGTTGTATATCCTAATCTTTGCTGCTGCTGCGACCCCAATTTCGCCCACGGGGGCTCATTTAACTTTGATCTAATCCAGGGGTCTGCAACCTGCGGCTCTTTAACCTCTCTCCAGTGGCTCCCTGTGGATTTTTAAAAACAATTAGGGGAAATTAATTTAGTTTTAGTTTGCATTTTAATTTTAATTTATCATTGTTGTAGGCCTATGGTACGACGGAGTATTGGAGCCACATTGAGGAAAAAAGATAAATCTGAGATTTAGAGAATAAAATCATAATATTATAAAGTAGTAATTTTTTGTTATTTTCTTTTTTTCTCATAAACTTCTGCCTTTATTCTCGTAAAGTTATGACTTTATTCTTGTAATATTACGACTTTTTTCTTGTAATATTATGACTTTATTCTGTAAATCTCAGATGTTTTTTCCCTAAGTGTGGCCCTAATACTCCGTAGTACATTTGCACTTTGGCCCTCACTGCATTAGACATATATACTATATACTTAGACTATAAACTGTGTTACCTTCATCACATTGCTCAAATGTTTTGCGGCTCCAGACAGACTTTTTTATTTATTTTTTGGCCAAAAATGGCTCTTTTGATAGTAAAGGTTGCTGACCTTTGATGTAATCTAATCTAATCTCGGTTTTCTCTCGCCTCATGAATGCGCGCCTTTATTTCCCATCCTCCTCGCAGTGCGCGTGGCCGCGCTGCGCGCTCCCGCCATCGCGTCAGGAGGAGGCAGCCTGGTCCTGAAGCTGAGGATGATGATGATGATGATGATGGCGGTGATGGAGGAGCAACGCTGAGTTCGCTCTCTCAGTTTTTCGCTCCCCCCTTTTCATCCATTCACCGATTATATATATAGATATATAATAAAAAAACATAGAGATATAGAAGCGACACCACCGTTTTGACCTCCTACTACCTTTCTCTCCAGCTCCCTCCCGTCTCTCCTGAGCCGAGATGGGGAACGAAGCGAGCATGGAGGGCGGCGGGCAGCCCGGGGAGCCGGGAGGAACCGCCGGGATGATGGGCTCGGCGATGCCCGCTGGAGGACCAGGAGGACCACCGGGGGCTGGACAGCACATGAAGCCGCTCAACGGAACCGCTGCCGGGGGAGGGATGATCGGAGGCCCCGGGACCGGGATCGGGATGGGGATGACGAGGTAGGAGCAGCTCGATAGTGGATGTTTCAGGAAAAGGCTTACTGGGTTTTACTACATCCCCCAAAACACGGATTGATGGACAGATTTTTAGAGATATGACATTATAAGGGGGTAATATATGGTTTCCCTCTCTCATGCATGATTCTAAGGAGGAAATAGAGCATCTGATGGTGTGTTGTTAACAGCAGAGGAGATCTCTGGAGCTGTCCAAGGTGCTGAAACCAGCTGCACCGGCTCAGTTTAACCTGTTTCCCCCAAAAAACATGGTTTGGCATTGCATGTTATAAGGTTGGCTTTACAACCCTGGTGCTCCTGTGCTCCATCATGTTACTGTTCATCATCACCTGGAAGCATCTTTTTGGTGTCAGATTGTGATTTTATTCTGCTGGTGTCATGTGGTTCAGATTTTTAGAGATATGACTTTAAAAGGGTGTTACAGATGGTTTCCCTTCTCTCCTGTGCATGGTTTTGATGAGGAAATAGAGCATCTGATGGTGTGTTATTAACAGCAGAGGAGATCTGTGGAGATGTCCAAAGTGCTGAAACCAGCATGTTATAAGGTGGCTTTACAACCACGGTGCTCCTGTGCTCCATCATGTTACGGTTATCATCAACTGCAAGCATCTTAAGGCTGTTTTTGGTGTAGATTGTGATTTTATTCCGCTGGTGTCATGCGCTGCTGGAGCTGGAATAGTATTTCCTCCTCCTCCTTGTGTGCGTTATTGTGCTGAATGGGGACGTGTGGATGAGAAATAATACACGCCCCTCGTTTTTTCTTCATTATCATTTATGAAACGTGACCATCATCTGGACGTTTTTTAGTGGTTTGTGCTGGAGATCAGAATCAGAATCAGAATCAGAATCAGAATCAGAATCATGTTTATTGCCAGGTGTAAAAGGTATACACTAGGAATTTGCTTTGGTTTTGTTGGTGCAAATTAGCAGTATAATAACAAAAGAATAGATAAAAACGTTAGAATAAAATAAGAATAAGAAAAAATGCAGAGCCTCCATATACGCATGGATGGATGAGAGGATAAGGGTGCTGCTGGATGTGTGTGTGTGTGTGTGTACGTTGAGGGGCTTGCCTGGCTATGTAGGCGCGTGTTTGATGATGATGTGTGTGTGTGTGTGTGTGTGTGTGTGTGTGTGTGTGTGTGTGTAGCCTACTATCAGCAACGTTTCCCGTTAATGACGTAGAAGAAGAGTAGAAGATGGTGCTTATATACCGACATCCCATATACCGTACCGGATCAAACCTGTCTGATCAAAGCCTTTACTGTGCCCTTATAGGGCTATATATAACATTATACCAAATTAAGCTATATCACAATTACAATAAGCAAAATTCCATTTTTAATCTCATCTCACATATTATCTGGTGTCTCCCAGTTCAACATCTACTGGAGACTATAATAAGCATACCATGTCGTAACATCAACAGCAGCACTGTAACATGCCACTAAATCATTATATTCCTTACACATACAACCAGATCTTATAGGAAAAAAGGCCATTTTTTTGACTTTTCTAATCCATTTAATTTAATTTATTTGTTTATTTGAAAGGGACAGAGCACGTTAACGAACATCAGAATAAAATACAAGATGTAAACATGCGGGAGTTGGCAGGATAAAGATACAAATATACAATACACACGAGTAGAAAAGTCTAAATACATTACGCAACATGTCAAGTGAAATGGGATTGCAGTTCTTATTTACCGTAATCCAAATATTTGCAGCCCAGTACTCAACATAATATGAATGTCAGTCTTTTTCAAGGGCATTACATATATGAAAATTTAATTTAATGTGTATTCAAGTACACTGGTTCGAAGTTGTTTTACCATATATATATAACATGCAATGACATAGCCCTGACCTTCCAGCCCAGTCGCACAGTTCGTGAAATAGTCACAAAATTTATGATTCGTGTACATAGATGCACATTTCAAATTCTTTTGTGATGGTCAGCCCGAAATCAATTCATATGTAATCCACGTAATTGTGAACTGGGAAGCATAGAGAGCGGCGAACGCCACATAGGGAGGAGGTCGGGGTGGATAGCTGGTCAAAAAACACAGGACTTCACCCAGGAGACCGATGTTTGTGTCCCGTGTGAAACCAGAAGTCAAAGTTGATTTATTTTTCACGAAACTTCCGTACTTAAGTTACGGCACTTCCGCTGTTATTTAAACCCAAACCACGATCTTTTCTTAAACCCAACTAAGTAGTTTTATTTTGAAAAGACTGGAGTGGAAATTAACACGTGCATCATGTGTTGCTGGGCATTCATAGGAAAACGCACAAAAAATACGTTGAAAGTCGTGCTGAGCGTTAAGAAAAAAAGGAAAATCCGTGTCTACGTACACAAATAAAATTTTGTTTTAATTTTGTGACTATTTCATGAACTGCCGTGAGACTGTGTTGCAGCATCACGTAACATCACACTATGACATACTATGAGTCCTAACATAGCTTAACATGACCTGACGTAACATCTGCACAGCTGCACAGCATAGACACACGTCATATTAAAGTACATAGCCCATGTAGAGCAAAGGCCTACATATACAGCTCCAGTCTCTCCTTTAGCTTGGCTCAGCTAACACGTATGCTACAATCCAGGAATCCCAGTTTACTCCACCACCTCATCCATAAACTCTGCAGCCAGGCTGCCATATAGAGACCTTATCAGGGTTGACGTTTTGTGGAAATATTACCAGAGTAGGGCTTTAGCTGGCCTACAAACACACCAGGGTGTGTGTGTGTGCAGGTTATATTTAGGACATATCCCGGGTTTGATTCATGCCTCTGTAGGAGAGAAGAGCAGAGCAGCACAGGGCCTATCCATCATTATATAACACAGGGACTCAGAGAGCAGATGACAGCTTCACTTCGCCTCCGATGAACGACAACAGAGCTGAACATGATGCATTATTTCTGCATTTCTCTTGTTTCACAGTGATGTGCTCTTCTTCTTTGTTGCTTTTATCAAAATACTCCATGTAAGATGCAGCTTTCTGCACTCCGGCAAAATCGGCGCCCACATTTTCAAATCCATTCTGGATAAAAGGCGAGGGTTTTTTCGCGGCATGAAGTGCCTCACATTAAGTATTTATAACGGCGTAATACAAGGCCATGTGAACAGATTGGATCACGTGCAGAGCGTGTTTGCTCGCCCCCCCGCCCCTCTCGCTCTCACACACTCTCTCACACTCCCTCCTTCTTCTGCAGCGCTCTGCCTCGCTGCCTGCTCCCATCACTCTCTCTTTCTACTCGTCTCCTCTGCACACTCGCAGGATTTGCTTTTCTCTTTGCCTTCTCCCCTTTTCTCTCTCCATCTCTCTCTATATCCTGTGCACACTTGTAGTCTTTATTCTCTCTGAGTTCCCTTTTCTTTCTTCCTATCCTTCTCATTCAATTGCTTTTCTCTCTCTTGACTCAATCTCGGCACATTCCCATGCTCCCTCATTCCTTTCCCTCTCTCTCTCTCTGCCTCTAAATTAACATACCACTCACTTATCATTTTGTGCTATTTACAATGATAATGTAAAGCCGTATGACAATGGTATTTAAAGGACAAAGCTGCCACTATTCAGATTTCTTATGGTCGACAAAACCAGCTCGTTCTTATTCCCAGGGAATCAAATACCGACGGCCGTCAACGTTTGATACAGCTGCACAAGGCACCATTTCGCGGCGGTAGGAGACGCACCGGGCTTTCCGTTAACTACAACGTAAACCCATCCGCGGAAACAATAGAAACACAAGAAAAGGGCTGTGGTCATGTACTATAAAGAGCAAAAGAGACACACAGGGCAGGTGTGAGGGGAGGTGGATGGGTCCAACAAACACAAGGCTTTAGTCAAGGAGACCGCTGTTCATGTCCCGTGTGTTAAGTTTTACTTTCACTTTACAATCAGCCACTGGTTCGTGCCCCGCCAAGTCACATTTGAACTGTTAAAACGTAGTAATTGTAAGCCCAACCATGTCGTTTTTTCCTAAACCCAACTAAGGGGTTTTGTTGCCTAAATCTATGCAAGTGTTTTTGTTTAATTCACAACATTGAGCGAAAATAAAAGTGACGCAGAGGAGTCTTACATAGTATCAGTATATGACAAGTTGGGATGCGAACGTGTTGACAAAACCTAATAGAAAGACCCAAACCAACAACGTGTTGGTCCGACAATAACCTCCCATGTCTGTGGCACTCAATCCCAAGCCCATCGGTTCCTAATGAACATGTTAGATAGATAGATAGATAGATAGATAGATAGATAGATAGATAGATAGATAGATAGATAGATAGATAGATAGATAGTAACTTTATTGATCCCGAGGGAAATTCAAGATGTAAATATTTAAACATGCAAACATGCTTTCACGGGTACTGATAGACACTCAAACAGGAGTAAAGACTGCATTTTTGGGGACCAATTCAGCTGCGGATGAATACAGATTTGGCACTTTTCAAAGCAGTGAGATGCCTTATGTTTGACTTGAAATAAACTATAGCGCCTCTGTCTGAAACACTCCGTATTAGCTACTGTCTCTCCAGTATTATGCTTTAACATTCAGGTCATATTGGCTATTTGGACAACATCATTTGTTGGGTTTAGGGAAACATTGTGGTTTGGGTTTAAATAACTACTTTGCTAAGGTTAGGGGAACTCTCTCACCTCACTTCCGAGAAAGAGCGTTGTCACCTGAACGTACATGTCGCCTTGGGGGCATTTACTGAAACAAGTAATGCTGTCAGTCTTCTTGACAGCACAGCCTCTTCAAATATACTGTACATTCCCTCCTTCTGAGAACATCCCTCCCCCTCACCCTTATCTCTCTGCCTCCCTTCCCGCCCCCTTCTCAACCAATAACCTGCAGCCTATAAATGGCTCTGTCTTTACAATGAGATACAACGTAGTGCTTCGTAGGGTATGGGAGGACAGATAAGGAGACAGAGAGATACAGAGAGTAAGAGAACTGAAGGAGGTGAATGATGAGAGGAAAGAAGGAGGGAAGAGAAGCTGGTGGAAATAGATCAAGTGTAGTGTACTATGGGGAAAAAAAACGTGAAGGGGGAAGGTAGTGATGGGGTAGTGATTCATCACAAGGTGTATAAGACTGTTCCTCCAGCTCAGGGAGCATCCAGGGACAACCAGCAATACAAACAAAAATACATTATATTGAAAAGAGTTGAATCAGATTTTAAACATGCCTCAGAAAATAAATTTTTGTTTTATCTATAATTGGTTTTCAACATTTTTCTTTTAATGTATTATACTACCATTATAGATGTTGTACAACATGTGCAGCCCTGTCTCCTAAAAAAACAAGTTTCAATACAATGAAACTATATTGTGAATTACGTTTCAAGGGAAACGTATTTTGTTGGAGATTATATTTGTTTTTATCACAAATGATGAATGATAGTCTGCATAGGGAGGAGCCCCTCGGCATCGGAAACCGACGCACGGAGGCACCCTTCAGCGACAGCATGTGACAGTCACTAACTCCAATGTAAACCCACCGACAACGTTATTCAACGGTCGGCACAAGTGACGTAGTATTAATAATGTGGCAGTCCACTTAAAGCAGGCGGGAGGGAGGTGAGGTGGATGGGTCAAACAAACACAAGACTTTCAACCTGCAGGAGACCGCTGTCCGCGTCCCGTGTGAAACTAAAAGTAACGTTGACTTATTTTGGCACGTCCCGTGAGTCACATGAGCTGCTGGTCAGTGAAGTTAATGTCTATCACGACCGTTTCCTAACCCTAACTAAGTGGTTGTGTTGCCTAAACCTAACTATTTTTGAAAGGACACTATGCATGTAACGAGCGTATATTGACACGCCATCCCCGAAACGTCCAAATCGCAAGAGGGGTACGTCGGTCTACAATACCGAGGGGCACTGACCAAGTGGTGGTATTTGACGAGTTGGGAGTGAGAATGTGTTGTAATGAAGGAGTGCCCAGATGTATAAGGGAAGAAAGAATACAAAATAAAGAGAGAAATTAAGGAACGTGAGGTAGAGAGAGGGGGATGGAGAGTATGGATATGCAAATATGGCAGATAAAGGAGGTAGAAAGGAGTGAGTGAGCAAAGAGAGAAGCTTAGATCTACAGCACATATGGAACAGACCTTCTTCTTTCTGAGGCATCACATGTTCAGTTTACATCAGACTAAACTCACGCTCATGTTTGCAGACTTACTCCTAACATATAGGCTGTGTGTACACTTGTGTGTGTGTGTGTGTGTGTGTATGTTACACACACTGTTGTGAACATGATCAGTAACTGTGAAGCGCAGCTCGATGACTTGCAACCAAATCGCGATTTATTCCCTGTACACACTTATCAAGCTGTGTGTAAGTGAGAAAGACAGAGAGAGACGACTCGTGTAGGAGAGTGTGAATATGTGCGTGTGTTGGAGAGAGAAATAGAGTGTGTGTGTGAACATTGAGTTTGTTGTATTTCTTCTTTTTTCCGACATGCTTCACACTTAAGACCAATTTTCACCTTCCAGAGAAGCATGCATGTAGGATGTGTGTTTGTGTGATACAGTGTGACTTTGTTTTTCCACCTCGTGCAGAAAAGCAGCAGCCTGTCACCGCCGTGTTCGGTGTGACTGAGTTTGTTATCGAGGCTTTTTGCTGACGGTCGTGCTCAGAGTGACGGGATTTTTGTTTTTCTCACAATCAGCATACGATTCCGTTTCTGATGTGCTGAGTGGGCTGGTCACCGGCTGCCCTTTAGCCTTTTGCTGTTGAAATCGAGGGTGAGGTCGAAAATGATCGAGTGGGATGCTGAGTAGAAGTAGGGCAACATTTCAGTTTCTATTATCAGGCCATTAAATAGCTGTTATTGGTGGTTATAAGCCCCATAGATGTGGGTCAGTAGGGCCCTACTACACCCACTAGTAGGTTGTATCATCTATTCACATGGTAGAATAGATAAAAAAGAGGTATAACAGAAAACGACAGCAACCTCTGCGTCCGTTATTTATGATAGGAGCAGAAGCGGAAGGCAGACGCTGTAGTATAGACAGCGTGAAACTCTATAAGGGGTGGAGGTCAGGGGCAATGAATGGGACACAAAACACAGGACTTTCACCTCCAGGAGGCTGAGGTTCAGATCCTGTGTGAAACCAACAATGCATACTTTTTTGTTTTTTTAACGTGAGCCACCGAGTGCAAAACCGCGGTAACGGCGTTCGCCTCGCTCAGAGGCCGTCCTTACCATAATAACACTACTTATTTTGTATTTATTTATTTATTTATTTATTTATATATTTATTTGTTTCAAAGGTCTTTTTTACTGATTGTCAATAATGAATAAGACAGTAACTGGTAAAGAATTTTTGTTTTTCTTAACAACACTCACTCAAGAAATGTATCTAAAATTTGCTTAATAGCAACAGAAAATATAAAGGAAAAAGAAAATTAAAAAAGTAGAATAGGAAAATAAAAATAAATAAAAAGACAAAAAAGAAAAGACTACTACTACTACTACTACTACTACTACTACTACTAATAATAATAATAATAATAATAATAATAATAATAATAAGAAGAAGAAGAATAAAAATAGGAAATAACTAATTAAATAAATAAATAAATAAAGCAGGCTACAGTACTTAGAGATTACTGTAGTGGGTTTCTCCAAAAATGTCAAGAAGGGGAGCCACACTTTGTAAAATTGACTCTTTGTTCCCCAGGTAGTGTAATGGATTTTCTCTAAATTCATACAGGGAATAATGTAATTTCTCACATTTACGGTTGTTGTTTGTCTCAGATGTCCGAGCGTACCTGAATGCACCAACAGGGAAAGGTTTCAGAGCAGTACCTCAATTCAACTCAACTTTATTTATATAGCACTTTAAACACAACAGAGGTATGTTGATGAAAATGCACACAGTCAGAGACAACAAACCATTCAAGGTTTCTGATGAAAATGCAGCAGCAGGTTGGGTTGCGCCTTACTAAACTAAAAAAAAAGCACATTTTGCCTCAAGCTTTCTCTCTCTAATCTCATCATTGTAAATTCTGTGTCTTCTCAGTCCTTTCGTGGGGGATTTCAAACCACACAGTTGGAAAAAACACTGTCCTGGAGATTGTAGGTTGACTTGTAGGAGCGGGATTGTGAACGAAAATAAGAGAGAATGCGTTTCTCTCTGTGGGCGTGTTAGTGTGCGGTCTTGAAAAGTGAGATTTTGATGACTTGTGTGTTTGTGAATGTGTGACAGAGTGGGCGAGAGACAGACAGAGGCTCTCTATATATTTACACGCCCTGTTATCAGGAGGACATGTTTGCGGGAGCCTCCAAATACTAAATGTGTTTGGGTGGCTGCATCGGGAGATAAGATGGCAATAAGCACAATATCACAGCCCAAGACAGTATTGGTTTTCAGCAAATAGATGCTGTCGCTGGAGCTTATGAGTGAAACCCAGAAATAGACTGAAGAGAAACGATACGGCTATCTGAGCAGGACGAGAGGTGAAATCTGTGGAATCACAGGGAAGATGCTCCTGGATAATGGATTATCTGTTGGATGCTTTAACCAGGAGATCGAAAACTATACTGCAGTCACAAAGTGAACGTGTAGGAATTTTGTCCTGGTATACGTAGACTGGGATGGACTTTACCCAGAGGGCAAAAAGTCAATGCAATGCACACTAGAACACAGGTAAGAGACACTACTAAGAATGGCAACAAGCGTGGAATGAGCTAAAGACTGCATGGAGAAGTTTATAACATCTACGATATTTTAGCCATGCATTTGTTTCAGCATGAAAAGTTAATGTTTTTTTTTTTTTAGCTCATTCCACAGATGGGTTGGAACCTGCCACACCCTTTAAATCTCTGTGAATGAAGGATCAAAAGTCCAGATTAGGGGAGGCTTCATGGTTTTGGCTGTCAGTCCCCTTCCAGGGCTCAGCAGGGATTTGTAACAGGCACCGGTCTACTCGGCCCTGACCTCATGTAGTGAGCAGAGTGCAGCGCTGCCTGAACCACCTCAGCCAGCGCTGCAAGTTTCCGCAATGATGCCAGGGTGGAGTATTCAGACCGTAAACAGTTTTAGTCCTAAATCTAACAAAAAGGAGCTTTCAAAGACTTAGGAACAGTTAATTTGGTCTCCACTATAAGGCCAAACAGAGCTCACAAAACATTGCTCTGGTTTTATTTAAAGGGGTGTCCATTATTTAAATTTGTTGAGGTTTTTATATCATTCTGTAGCTTCCCAGTGGTGTTCCTTATGTATTCAAATCTGAACATACAAATTTTGGTCAAGTATGTATGTTTTAGTGTCAAATTGCTATTTTCCCAAACCCTTTAAAACCTTTAAGTTTCTGCATGATGATTCTGCTACATATACAGTATATATGCATCCTTATAGTCAGTGTATTAATGTTAGTTCAGATCTGAAAGTCACACAATAACATAAAAAAAACAACCGATCGATGCAGCGGTAGACCAGCGACTCCCGTGTTCTGCGAGATAAAATTACTGACTTTGTGAATGGAGTCTGGTGGCTTGGATGACAGCGATATAATGGCTGCAGTTCCCCGTCGGAAAGGGCTGTCTGATGGCGAGGTAAAGCTGTGAAAATATTCTAAATATAGCGCACGCTTAAACTGATATTGATTGTTTTCTTATCGTCAGATAAGCCTTTTCCGACGGAGAATTGAAACCATTATATCGCTCTCTTCAACGCCACCAGACTACATTCACAAAAGCAATAATTTTAGCACGGTAGTATACATACAACCAAAAAAATCCAAACCAACCCTTTCAGTTATTTCCAAACTGATCACAGCTAACTTTGACTCAGCTAGTGCTAGCGTTCACATTATTCATAACCTTATTGATTAGCTTCGATTAGCATACTTTGGTAGCCTATGTCACTGCTTTTTGCGGCTGAGTGGGCGTTTCCTTTTGAAAAACTTGGTTTCAAGAAAGGCTACTCAGTACCAAAACATTACACAACAGAGAAAAACTGTCCAGAGCTCACTGATTAGCCCTTCAAGGCCAGAAAAGGGCTTTTCACAACGTAGTTATTATTCATGTTCTTTAATAACCTCTCAAAACACATCATTAAGATCAGATCTAACCGTCAGAGACCATTTGTTTGCTGAGCTATTGGCTGAAACAGACATATAGTACTTTTGATGTGTCAGAAATATTCTGAGTTGGGCTTTTTGATCAGTTATATCTTTTTAAATGAACAAACTCCAATGGGAAACATTGTAATAAATCCTCCCAATAAGCACTGATTGAACATTTTTCAATATTTTGCTAACTAGAAATATCAGACGATGTTTTTCACTGTATGCTAATTTTGGTTCTAGTGTGACTAGAATAAAGAGTTGCACAAAGGGACACTTTAAAACTCAAGATGACACAAAGGCATTGAAATATATTTCCATCCTCCCTGCTGACCCATGTAGCACTAAACAGTGTATGTGACTGTTTTTCCTCTGCTAATTACAGAAAGAGGTTTGCGTTATACAGAAGCTTTATATTAGTCATTATTTGGAAGAGGTTCAGAACGACAGTATAAATATTTTACATGCATTTCCACGCTCCCTGGAGGAATTTCACAACTATTGGTTTCACACGGAGCGTTTCAGTGTCGTGTTGAGGGGGTCTTCTCACCCTGCCAAGAAATCCTGTCCGGGCGAAGCTCTGGTGTTAACAAATTGATTGACTCTGAGGCGAGCCGTGACCCGACGCACTGCGAAAATCTGCAGGGTCAACGAGCGAGCTGCACAGCTCCTCCGTCTCTGCCAGAAAACCGGCACAACAGGGGACGATTAATAAGCCGACTCTGGTCTGAACCAACTCTCCAGACACGGAGACACACAGCAGCCGGCCCTGACATTTACCTGAGTACAGGTGCTCGGGCTCCCCTCGGCCTGTATTTACCGTTTTCAATCCGACATTGCAGGCTTGGATCAGAGAGGTTTAAACCATGTAAATGACCTGGCATGGAAAACAATTAACCAATAAGCCACTTCTTGTAATAATGAAAGCATTGAGAGTGTTGAGCTGCTTTGCTCTGCACTGAGCAGAAATACATAACAGCATACATTCAGTGCACAATGGCACAAAGGAACGGTCCTCAATATATCTGTCTGTAGGTCAACTACTATGTCTGCCAGACAACACTGTTTGTGTCTGAAACAAGATGTCTGGCCTCCACTAGATCACACTCATACATAATGCTACCAGTGTTTGGTCAGATTACTCTAAAGTAGACATTTACTGAATGCAAATTACATGGCTTTTTTTGTAATTAGTAACGTAATGTAATGTAACAGATATCTTCCGAAAAAGTTATTATTCCGTTTTCGTTCATTTTCCTACAGCAACACGTGTCAATTCACGCTCGTTACATGCATACAGTCTTTTCAAAATAAACTTCCGACTTCACAGGCAACAATTTGGTTAGTTTTAGGCAAGAAAGTTACTTAGTTGGGTTTGGGAAAAGATTGTGGTTTGGGTTAAAATAATTTGGGAAGTGGCGTTAATTAAGCATGTAACTTACATGACAAATAAATCAAGATTAACTTCTGGTTTCACACGGGACACGAATGCCAATCTCCTGGGTGAAAGTCTGGTATTTTTTACCGGACTTTTGTAGTGGCCAAACGGCGGTACTGCAACTTCCATGTCAGTCACGTGATGCCATTGGACCCAAAAATACTTTTTCCCATAGACTTATATTGGGAAAGAGATGTCTGTAACTCAGAGGATACATTTTTTTGAGGTGAATCACTCTAATATCCCTTATTTCAAAAATTACGTTTTTAAAGTTGTAAAATGCACTAATAGCTGAATCCAGAGTTATTTTCCTTCCTCCGTTCATGTGAGTGAGACCCAGACCGAGGCTGGAGCGCAAGACGTGACGACGGCGTGACGTTGGGATCCCGTGACCGAGTCATGTGACCGACCGGACGCTACTCCGCCAATCATCTCGGACGCTACTCCGCCAAGATCCGGGTACTTTTCCAGATGGAAGTCGAGCCATTTAGGCTTCATGCGCCAATGAGCAACTCTCATAGGAATGACTGGGGCCCCGCCTCCAACGCTGTATCCAGTTCTTCTAATACATCCATGGGATATATACTGTAGGAATACACAGCCGGATGTTATTGGCTGAAAAGTCTTTTGCTCCCACAGCTGGAAATACAGACAAGTCATCAGTTGACAAAATGCTTTTGAAATGATTTTCACTTACATTTTTAACCCTTATTTCTTTATTTCTGAGATTGATGACAACATTTGTTTCACTTTCTTCCAGCCAAATGTGGCACGTGTTGAATTTGACGAATGATGATATTCTTTGCTAAAACATACCAGGTATATTTTTATGACTACTAAATGCTGATGAAGTGTATATACTTCTGTTCTTCTGTCCATATGCTGTGATGATGCCCGTGGGTGAACGGCGCCCTACACTCGCTGTTTGTTTCGTTCAGTCGGGGATACATTTCCTCTGACTTTCATTTGTTTGTCAGAGAATATTATGCTGCGCTCTGCCATTTTCTCCCCGCTGCACTAGCGAAGGTCATGCCGAGTTTTCTCATTATGTTGTCGCCACCTGACAGTAAATGTTACCTGTATTGATGCTGTGGCTGAATATGGTGTGTGTGCGTACACTACGTGTGTGTGTGTTAAAGCTGAGAAGTACCTACACAGCACAGTACCTGGAACAAACAACAGTAGTACGCTGTTTGTGTGTTTTCGTGCATCACATTAGCCTTTTCCTCCTGTATTGTGAAGCTTATTGACGAATGGGTGTTTTTTCATAGTCAATAAGTTTCAACCTTTTCTATTTGTTTGTTACGGGGCATTAGACTGATTTACTGCTCCCTGCGTTACCCTTCAGTGTGGTTTATTCAAAGATGGGGGATGAAAATTGTTTTTCTTGCTGGAAGCCCCAAAAGAAACTACAAAACTCAGCACCCCGCAGACTCTTAAAACAGTCTTGTTCACAAACACAAACCCATGACTCTAAATCAATGAATTTATGTCAGTAAAACATGGTGACAACATGCAGAGTTTAATTTAAACTCAATCCACTCATTTCTCCATTTTAAATTCATTAAAGGACCAGTGTGTAACAATTAGGGGGATCTATTAGCAGCAATGGAATATAATATTCATAACTACTGTATAATGTAGTGTATACACCTGAAACTGTTGTGAATAAACGTCACGAAAATGTAAAATACTCACCTGCGATTATATGTCTTAGGGCTTTTATTGTGAAAGGTATGAACGGAAGGAGTGGACCTGGTCTGTGCTGCCTTTGTCAAGATTGAAAGGAGTAATAAAGTTTGCGGTCTAGGTTCGGACTACGGAGCCTCTGTGAAAGTACTCATAACAAAAACAACAGTTCGAAAAATATTTGCGAATTAATCGCACAAAAAAAACATGTTTTCGTTAGCTTAGAATGAGTCCTTCATATCTACATAGGGAGCGGGTCCTCTTCACGGAGTCCGCCATGTTGCTCCGCCATGTTTCTACAGTAGCACGGACCAGAACGGACAAACCAAACACTGGCTCTAGAGAGAGCCTTTTGCGTTTTTACGCTACCTGAAAGCCATCGTAGTTTTCCGAGACGCTTGTGAAACTGTGGTAACATGAGCCGCAAAGTGCAAAACTGTGGTACCGCCAGCTGCCGTCTGTCTTGCGTTGCTCCTAAAGTAGTGTTATTATCATAGACTTTAAATAAGAAGTGGACGTAGTCACCATTATGTCACCCATTGGTTTGTGGACTGCCGTTATGAAGCCTCGACTTCGACATTTTGGCCATCGCCATCGTAGTTTTTTGCAACCAGAAGTGACACGAGAGGGTGGAGCTAAGTACAATCAAACGCTGAATAAAACATTTTTAGACTTCATAAACTGAAAACACACTGTGAAAGGGTTAAAGTTGTAAGACGAAAACACAGACAACTCCCAGACCGGACAACGCCGTGGTAGTGACCTGTCAATCACAAGGTAGCCATGCCCTAAAGCATCCCCTGCTTTATGGTTTATTTGACTCTAAATGGAACCATAATTTACTAAATGAACATCATGCTGTATTAAAGAAGACTTGAAACTAGCGATTGAGACTATAAACTCATGTTTACAATGTTTACTGAGGTAATAAATCAAGTGAGAAGTAGGCTCAATTTCTCATAGACTCCTATACAATCAGAGGAGTCGCCCCCTGCTGGCTGTTAAAAAGAATGCAAGTTTAAGGCACTTCTGCATTGGCTTCACTTTTCAGACCTGGAGGTTGCCCACTGGTTCCTTTTGGTAAGGATGGCCTCTGATCAAGGAGAACGGCATTAGCCTCGGCGGCTCACGTTACGGCAGTCTTGGAAAGGGAGGAGTGAGTGGAGGGGTACTCAGTTGGCTGCAATCTGCAACCACACCACCAGATGTCGCCAAATCCTACACACTGTCTCTTAAAATACTTTGTGTTTGTTCGCTGACAGAGCTGAGCAGAGCTGAGCAGAGCTGAGCAGAGCTGAGCAGAGCTGAGCAGAGCTGAGCAGAGCTGAGCAGAGCGACACTTTCCTCTGGATGACACAGTTTAATTTTCAGCACAGTTGTGCTCTGCAGTCATTTGGACTCAGCGGGGGGGTTTGGCACAGCAAAAGACACTCAAATGGGATGTTTTTGTTATCAGCATAAAATTAGGGAAAAATGGGATTTTTGAATTTAGGTCACTTTAGTTGATGTGTTCAAAGGTTTTCCAGCAGTTTCTCCGGCAGCTTCAAAAGGAGTTTCGGCTTCTATCGTGCCGACTTTGTCTGATTTTAAACATGAATCCAGTAACGAGCCAACCCTGTTCCAGCACGGGTAAACAAAACCTCTCTCAAGCCCCCACTTTTAGAAACATTCTCAATATGTCACAGAAAGATAAAGATGCAGTCAACAGTTGCTTTTTATACAAAATAAATTAACTAAGTGGAGCTGAAAATATAGAGAGCGGTAGAGGAAGAGAGGAAGTAGAAGAAAAGAAGCAAGATGTGAAAGTAGGATGTCAGAGAGGCATTCAGTACCGTATCAGTTGGGAGTCGGTCCAATGCAAAGTTTATTGCCTGTCACAAAGAGACAAAGAGGTTTCAGGCTCTGAACTGTAGCGGTGCAGAAGGTCTATATATCTCCTACTGAAAGCAGCGCGTACCTGTGTTGAAGCATTTACAGCTCTCAGCAGGTGTTTCACAACCTTTTCCTGAAAATCTCTGTGAGTTACTCACTAAAATAGAACCTGTATTCAAAAGTCGACATACTTTTAGAATAGGATTATTTCATTGAATCCGCCATGCCTGATCTGAGATCAGATTAGAGTAATCAACAGTGTTATGCCATTATTAACAGAACAGGGAATCGCACATATGTATGTGACTTTTACCAGAAGTAAAAGTCACATTCATATCGTACATGATCAAAATCTTTTAAAAACGTATATAGGCTGACGTTTTTATAAGTTTGTTGCTTGCAAATCATTTTTTTTCTTTTCTTTTCTTTTTTTTTAATTCTGTTTTGTTTGTTATATTGCTTTTATAGTTGAGTATCTGACTACTAGTGACTACTTCACTCAGAGCAGCTGTCAATCATGACGTCTCACCCCCTTTTTACAGCATCAAATAACTAATTAAAACCAACATTTAAACACTTGAACATACATCAGTATGATAATAACTACCTAAAGTGACAGATACCATCTTTGGGAAAATGTATTTGACCCATGTCCCATCCTCTAACATGGAGGGGGCAGGATTTATGACCTATACTGCAGCCAGCCACCAGGGGGCGATCCAGATGTTTTGGCTTCACTTTTTGGGGAGCTGTCATGTCGTCTATCTTTATATACAGTCTATCGTAGGAATATATGATGTTAAAAAAAATAAGAAAAATGTTTTTAAAAAGCTCTTTCCTAAAAAAAGGCCAGGAATTATACAAAACAGAAATTACAAGTGACAAATGCGAGGTGTGTTTGAGCTGTGAAATGAGCAGCTGTCTGCGAACCCTGCAGCTCTACTTCACTTTTGGTACAACACCTCTATGTTTCTCACTGACTGAGCAGTCCGTCTGCTCGTCTCTGATTCTGTTTGACAGTCCTGTATGACAGTTAATGAGCAGAGGAGAGAGAGGAGGGAGAAAGAGAGAGAGGAGAGAGAAAGAGAGAGAAGGAGGTAAATCCAGCAGGACATATTGTGGCTCAGCAGTTCTGTTGTGTTGAGGCTCTGCCAAGGACGGGCTGCGTATCCTCGCCGTCACACAGCAACCTCATAACTCCAGTTTCGCCCTTATTGATTTGATCCTCACCGTATTGAGACGAGACAGAGTCCTCTGACCGCTCGCTGAGTTTCATGACCTTCAGGCCTCCGCAGCCCAATTAAAAACCCAGGATCTCGTTTCAGACATCACCTGGCAATCTGGGATTGAAACCACTGAACATGATCAATGTCTCGATGCAGCCTTTAACCAACGAGTCTGATTACAAGTGAAATTAGCTTAGTGCTAATTTGTGCTCGCCAGCTGTGAGCCTCTTGGCTTATAACGTGATAAAATCAAATCAGCAGCAAATACTTCACGACTACAACCTAAAGCCTAATGGCACCATTTTCAGCTTGGCACCAATTTTTCCCATCTGTTTCTGTAGAGCATCATTTTTTTTTCTCTAATTTAATCCAGCAGCCTGTTAGGACTGTACTGCAGATATTCAGGCAGCTAACCCAAACACTTTTTGAATCGTATTAGAATCATTCAGAAGGAAATAAAACAGTGTCAAGGCTGGAAATGATCTGTCACTGATGTCGCTGCTGACATCCAGTTAACAAGGCATACAACACAAATGTTACGTAATCAAATACAGGAATAAACCTGTTTAAAATAAATCTTGTATTGACTATGAAGTCTAAACAGAAATAAATATTCTCTTGCAACAAGAACAAAGAAACAAAACGGAGACCTACGGTAACACTTTATACTAACCATCATTTATAAAAATATAAATAATACATTCAGTTAATAGTTATTTTATTGTTAACAAACAATGAAATGATAATTAATAATGTTTACTAATTATTAGTAATGCGGTAATTTCTGTTATTTTTTCATTCGTTTGTGTAATGTGGAATAATTAGTTTATAGATTATATATTGTATCATAGCTGATAGGAGATGAACAATTACCTTCTGATTACATTAGTAAACTATTAATAACAGTTTATTGTTGCACACATTATAACATTTTATATACCATATTAAGTATTTTTCAATGATAATCAAATAATTTATAAACCTTTTATAAATTATTTGTAAAAAACATTACGTAGAGAAATGGACCAGAAAACAATTATTAACCATTGACAAAGTATTAACTATCTATCTAAATAATGTTTATAGATGTTTTACAAAGTATTTATTAACTATTAAAAATATTAAAAATATTTGATATATCTATCTGTGTAATGTTTATAGATATTTTACAAATAATTTCTTAAAGGTTCACAAATCATTTGGTAATTATTAACAAATAGTTAATATATAGAATAGAAAATATAATAATGTGTGCAACAATAAACTGTTAAAATAACATAAATTACAGCATCACTAATAATTAGTAAACATTGTTAATTATCATTTCATTGTTTGTTAACAGGAAAATAACTATTAACTAAAGATTAATTAACTAGATTAAGGGTAATTAAAGTGTTTCCGATAAGGGAATAACAAAATAAAAATAAATAAATAAATAAATAAATAAAAATAAAAAATAAAATAAAATAAAATAAAATAAAATAAAATAAAATAAAATTAAATTAAATTAAATTAAATTAAATTAAATAAATAAAAAGAAAAGAAAAGAAAAGAAAAGAAAAGAAAAGAAAAGAAAAGAAAAGAAAAGAAAAGAAAAGAAAAAGAAAAGAAAATAAGATAAAATAAAATAAAGAAAAATAAAATAAAATAAAATAAAAATAAAAATAATTAAAATCATCGAGCATGAGCGTTCATTTTTGACCGTGTACATAGTCTGACAAAATAATCTTAACTAAAGGTCAACTGGGAACAGTGCTGTGGAGTCATTTGTGCAGCCTGTTTCATATAAGTTGTAGACTCCTCATGCTCAGTCATGTTATTACATCAATGTTCAACATGTCATCACACAGTTATTATTCTGGTCCGTTCTGGTTTACACTCAGACAGCAACAGCAAGCAAGAAAAAGGAAAACCCTTAAGGCCAAATCATAGTAAAGATGCTTCATTAGGAACACCAAAATTGTGATAATAATGATGATGATGATTGTGGATAGTATTTTGCTAACAGCTTTTTTTTTTTGCCTCTTTTGCAGCAATCTTGTTTCAGGAAATAGAAAGTGTTGAGTGAGGTAGTCTCTATTTATATCCCTCTGTCCCATTTACTGCCCATTCTGAGTCTGAGCAGCACAAATTAATCCTTTTATTACACACGCAGCATGAAATAGCCTGCTGCTGCTGCTGCTGCTGCTGCTGCTGCTGCTGCTGCTGCTGCTAGTGGAGCAAAAAGACGACTGGTCGGGGAAAATTATATTTAAAAGTGAAGAGGGAATAGAGAATTAGACAGAGGTGTTCTTTTGTCAGGTGCAAAGAAAAACAAAATGCATCTGTCAAGTATTTAATACTCAAATATGCTTACTTTATGTCAATGTATGTATATATTTATTATAGGAAATCAATTAACAACACAAAACTATGACAAATATTGTCCAGAAGCCCTCACAGGTACTGCATTTCAAATCATCAATCAAATCATAACATGGCAAACTGCAGCCCAACAGGCAACAACAGCTGTCAGTGTGTCAGTGTGCTGACTTGACTATGACTTGCCCCAAACTGCATGTGATTATCATAAAGTGGGCATGTCTGTAAAGGGGAGACTCGTGGGTACCCATAGAACCCATTTTCATTCACATATCTGGAGGTCAGAGGTCAAGGGACCCCTTTGAAAATGGCCATGCCAGTTTTTCCTCTCCAAAATTTAGTGTAGATTTTTGGTAAAAAACACTAATATTGCTTCACGATCTTCAGTGATTTAAAACAAGCTTCAGAGACTTTTTTTTTTTCTTTTCTGATTTTGAACTTTTCTGTCTTCATTCAGTTTTAAAGAATTTATGGAGCTGTGAGGCTTTTAGAGGACGTCTGTGAAAGTATATTTAGCACAAAGTTTTAAGCTTCTCCCAAAGTTCTGTGTTAATATTAGGGTTATTAATGCTTGTCTTAATGTTAATACGGCTTAAGTCTTGATTGATGTGGTGCTTCTGACCAATGTTATGTGTCTATATTTTGACTTCAATCATGTATTTTTAATCAAACCTTCCTCTCAGGTGCGTCTCTGTTTTTGTGAAGTTGTTTCTGCTTTTTGCTCACTTACACAGAAGATGCAGACAAAATGCTGCCTTTGTTTTTGTTGATCCCCTCGTGGGCCTGTTGGTTGACTTAATGAGAGTAATTATGAAATGACTCTTATTAAGGCTAAACGAGCCGCTCTGTAAACACAGATCATAGAGAGACGAGGAGGGTGAGGAGGGCAGACACTGTAAAGAGACGGAGAATGAGGAGTGTGTTCAACATGGGGAAAGGAGAGATGAGTGTATGCATATTCATACTCATATTTCAGAGATATTTCATGTTGTACTTGTGTCTTGATGTTTAGCAGTTTTGTCCTCCTGTTTCTTACTGATAAAATACATCAAACTGAGCTGGAGTTCAAATGAATAGAAAGGAATTTGTTTGAGAGTCATTATTAAGTCACTGCACTAAAGAGACAAACAGGCTGACTAATATTTTTATAGTTTTATATTTGTGAGGATAACTGAAAGTCTGTTTTTTAGATCTTCATCCTTTTTGTGACTGGATAATTTACATATGGAACTGCTGTGATGCTTATTTATACCAGAGGAAGGTTGTTTATTAGTGTTTTTTTTTAATTAAATACATACACAAGCAGTAAGTGACACAGTGCCCAGGTTTTGTATACTTCAGCTTAACCACCAATACATTTCTAATCCAAACTAAAGTTCTTATCCAGTTGAGGAAATACCAAGCAAAGCACCGCCCACCAGCCAGAGCACGGCCAATAGGAACACTCTCTCTCTCTGAACACTCTCTCTCTCTCTGGCCAAAGTCTTCAATCACGGACTAGATTTTTGAGCTGAATCAAGCTGACGACCCTCCTTCACACTGCCTGCTTTGGTTGGAGAGGACGGACTCCAAGACAGCGGCGTCACAAGTGTGATTGCACTCTTATTTATTATTTATTTCTTTGCAATCCTCCTCCCGATCTAATAACATGGTGAGAGCAACATGGATGAGGGAGGTGTGGGTGGAAGCCAGCAGTCCTCTACAGCTCCTTCGCTCAGTATACATCAGACCGGCACATTTCCACCTTTTGGGGGAAAGAAAACCGAAGATCCCACAGACTTCAGTGCAATTTGACGTCTGTTTGGATTGTAATTTTGACAAATTCGTATGCATTTATCTCTTGTTAAACACACGTCTAATAATTATTTTGCGACCTTGCCTGAACCTGAGCGTTCGCGATACCTAAATAAATTAAGGTTGATCGCCGTCATGTCCCTTCAGTCTTCCCACCGTCCAACACAGTGGCCGGATATTGATTATCCAGACTTCTATACATATTTGATTGAATCCTGTTAGGCTGAGTGTTGTCTGTAAATAACCAGCCTGTTAATAGTCAACTGTTTGATCTATAAGCTGAGATTTAGTTGGAGACGACAGTCGGATGCTTCTATAACGTTAATGTATGACTGTATTAATGCAGCAATCTCCCTCTTAAGGTAACGTTAGCTAGCTATGCTAGTCACTGTCACCAGCATCATTTAGACATTTAGCACTCTGACAGTGAAGATTCACGTATCGTATGTGCCTCAAATCTCAGTGCGAAAGCCTCGGTTAACCCGCTACACAACAGCTTTTCATCATCTTCTCTCATGTGACGGCGAGTTTTCTTCCCCCCAAAAGGCAGCGCAGCCTCAGCGATGACGCCATGCTGGTCTGCTCTTCCTTGGAGCCGTAAAGCTCCTCTATTATTTATCTTTTTTAGGACACGGCAGGGGAACAAAACGGAGATCAGTGTTTTGGGATTTATTGTCGGTGCAACCAACCACACAGCAAAACTCTTCGGCATAGTGTTATTACTGTTACCGGTTTGTTTAAAGTAGAAGTTTGTTTCAACTTCATCTGTTTACTCTGTTACCGTCTATGAGGGACACTGGATTGTTTTCCCCCAAAAGGGGGCGTGGTCATGAGAGCTACTCTGGATGACGTATTGCCGGTCTGATGTATTCGCTTAACCACACCCATCCACGTTAGAGTGATCCAATCAAATCTGTGGGAGTGATTTAAAACTCTCTCACAACTATTCACTTTGAAATATGTCACATTACTGAAGGCAAAGATGCTCTACCTCACATTGACTGAATTCTAGCCTTACCGTGCATCATCCTGCACACGCACACACACACACACACACACACTTCTCAATGCATATATTTGCATGTATATTTTACTTTCAGTGTCGCCCTTGAAGTGTATTCAGTCCAAACTGACAACAGCCTGTTTATTTCTTTTTCACGCGTCTAATTCACACTTGCTTATTATTCCTCTGTGTTTACACTGGCACCGTCCGTCGTCTCTCTTTGATTTTCGCTCTCCTTTGTTAAATTGCATTTTATTCGCCCCTCCTGCCGAGGCGACACACACCACTGATAGGAATTTCAATTAAAGTGCAGAGGAGATGGTCGAGGGGTGTTTTAAAAGTTCACTCTGCAGTGAAAGGGAAAGTGCTTCGACCCCTGGATGCTTCTTATTCCAGTATTTTGAGAAAGTATTTTCTCAGTTTGTGATGTGTCCTTACATTTTTTTCATTTTGATGTCTTTTCTATGATTTACACAGATGCCTAAAAGTGGCTTTGTGACAAATTATAAACCATCTACAGTGTGTGATAGACTGACATCTGTCCTTACATTTTGATATTTGAAGTAGCGTTTTCACATCAACTCTTTAATTTGCTGTGTTTATCTCTTCACAACGTGATGTTTTACGGACTGAATCAATGAGAGCATCTGAGGCTTCAGATTGGTAGATATTGATTCATAATGTCTTAGAGTCCGATTGAACTCCGTGAGCAGGTACAGCAGGAGGGGAAACACCTTGAAATGGATTTCCATTTTTGTGTGTGTGTGTGTCTGCAGGCATAAATATGTATAAATGTGGGGCTGCAGAGAGAGAGAGAGAGAGAGAGAGAGAGAGAGAGAGAGAGAGAGAGAGAGAGAGAGAGAGAGAGAGAGAGAGAGAGAGAGAGAGAGGTTTCCAAGTGAGGAGCAGCATGCTAAGCAGGGTAATTCTTCCCTGAGACCTTCCATCTCCCCTCTCCTCTCTCCTGCATCTCACTGCTTTTTCCCCTTTGATCATTTTCACACCAGCCTCCATTTGTCAGAATTTGGCTGCTTTCATTTCAGCGTCTGAGCCGATCAAGGCGGCAGCGCCTATAGTCAGTCAGCCAGTCAGGTAGCCATTCATTCACTCACTCAGACATGCATTAAAAGGTAGCAAAGTAATCATAAATCATCAGTCAGTAATGGAAATGTATAAGTAATGTATTGTAATTAGAATAAGTAGAGTTGGATGTGTCTAAGTACTGCATGCAACTGGTAGACAGGGGTCATTTCAAAGCAGCAGGGGGCGACTCCTCTGGCGCAAAAAGAAGTCTGATTGTATAGACGTCTATGAGAAAATGATCCTACTTCTCACTTGATTTATTACCTCAGTAAACATTGTAAACATGAGTTTATGGTCTCAATCGCTAGTTTCAAGTCTTCTTCAATACAGCATGATGTTCATTTAGTAAATGATGGTCCCATTTAGAGTCAAATAGACCATAAAGCAGGGGAGGCTTTAGGGCGTGGCTACCTTGTGATTGACAGGTCGCTACCACGGCGTTGTCTGCGTTTTTGTCTTACAACTTTAACCCTTTCACAGTGTGTTTTAGGTTCATGAAAGTTAACTCCAACATTTTCGTTGCCTAAAAACGTCTTATTTAACGTTCGGTTGTACTTAGCTCCACCCTCTCGTGTCACTTCTGGTTGCAAAATAACAAGATGGTGACAGCCAAAAACCAAGTTGGCGAAATTGACAAATTAGCCAGTTAATCCTATCTACGAGAGTCGGCCACTTTGTCAGCCAATGAGCTAGCAAGATAATCAGTCAGTGATATGTGAGATAGCCAATCAGACAATAGACAGTCAGTCAGCCGGTCAACCAGCAGGTTAGTGAGTTCTGTCAGAGAGACCGAAAGCTAACAAGTAACTCAGTCAGACAGAAAGGCTGTAATTTTCAGAATCCAATTTCTGTTCTTGCATTTTCTTTGGCGGGGACTTGATTTGACTGGGAGGAGAGTTGACGAGGCATTATACATCTCAATCAGTGTCTGCTGCTGTATGTACGTGTGTGTGTGTGTGTGTGTGTGTGTGAAAGAAAGAGAAAGAGAGAGGCAGGGTGTTTGTGTAAATGTGTATTTAGGCCTATTGTATGTGATTGCAACCTCTACACATAGGTGCATGCAGCTATGAGTGTGTGTGTGTTTATATGGTTGTATAATGAACAGTCTGTTAATACACTGAGGCGTTGATGGCATCTCTAACTGCTGAAAACACTGTGAGCCTGTTCTCACACAGGGAGATAAATGTAGTGCGTGCGTGTGTGTTCGTGCTTGCGTTTATGCGTGCATGTGGGTTAGTGTCATTTTATCCCACTGTTCATGTGAAACAGCACATCTGCTGGAGACACATTCAGCACAAAGAGGAACATACATGACAATAACCAGGACACACACACAGTGGACACACTATGCATGTACATAAATGCAAAAATCAAAAGGCAAGCAATACACAAACAATAACTCCATTCTGTATATCAAACTCATCTTTCATCTTTCCACACAAACGCATACATTCACTCAAACGACGGTTAAATGACAGAACAGCGGTTGTCGTTTATAGCAGCCATCTGCTGAGAACGCATCCGAAGGTTACAAAGATATGGGCTAAAGACATAAATAGATGGAGAGGTACATTAGACATCTGGCTGATAGAGTATCAGTGCTGCAAAATACAGTAAACATGTGTGTGTGTGTGTGTGTGTGTGTGTGTGTGTGTGTGTGTGTGCGTGTGTGTGTGTGTGTGTGTGTGGGTAGACAGGCTCCTGGGTATCGTAGAATACAGTTAGTGCTCTACGTCTCCAGCCTCTCTGGCTGTAAATCAAACAGCAACCATCAAGCACCTGGTGTGATGGGCCTACACTGCATCCCACTGAGGTGATTTAAATGAGAAATGATATTGTAGCTGTGAAGATGCTGAAGACTGAAGACATTGTCCATGACCACTATTTTATTCTTTTTTTATTCTGTTCTATTAGGGGGAAAAATATATTGTTTGCAGCCAGTATCCACTACCCTTATTTAATTGTGCTGTTGGATCTGTTGGCAGAAATTGAATATAATATTAATAAGTATGTTTTCTTTTGTGTATAATCACCTGAAAATAAGAATTGTTGTGTTTTCGTTACCTTAGAATGAGCCGTTTATGTCTACAAACGGAGCGGGTCGTCTTCACTGAGCCGGCCGCCACGTTTCCACAGTAGCCCAGAATGGATAAACCAAACACGTTCACGTTTTTGCGTCGGCCACCGTTCACACGCTTGGACAAGATATTCTCATCCCACCTCGTCACATATTGCCGCTTTTGTCATGCCCCTTGGCGTCACTTTAGGTTTTGGCATTAAAACCACTTAGTTAGGTTTAGGAAAAAACTACATGGTTGGGCTTAAAACTACTAAGTGAAAATTAAACTGAACATTTTTAACATGGGTCACAAACAAACAGCTGATTGTAACGTGAAAGTGAAACTTAACGCACAGGACACAAACAGCGGTCTCCTGGATGAAAGCCCTGTGTTTGTTGGACCCATCCACCCCCCTTCCCACCCACAGTCACTCCTGGCTCACTTTCCCTGAGCGTTTACCGTTGCCGCGGATGGGTTTAGATTGTAGTTAATGGAAAACCTGGTGCGTCTCATACAGGCGCTAACGGGTGCCTTGTGCGGCGGTATTAAATGCAGACGGCCACGACAAAGCCTCAGTATTTGATGCCCTGGGAATGAGAACGGGCTGGCACAGCACACGGGAGAAGTTTCAGTTAGTTACAATCTACAACCTCAACGCTACATACCCAGATCCTACCGCACGTTTAAAGCCATTTAGAGAGAGTAGGTGTCAGTTTTTAGAGGAGGGGTGGATATCACTTTCACATTTGGGAACAAAAAGTCATTATTTAGCCTTAGGGTGTTTCTCTATTTAAATCCAGGTCAGTGTTTGTGGCCTTTACTCAGCACCATTATTACAAAGTAATTTGCAGCAAAGCCTCTTAACACTAACTACCATCAGTACACGTGCTCTTAGTACAGTGTGTGTAGATATCTTCTGTGTGTACTATACGTGGGGGGGTATTAAGAGTCATGCCTCCAAGTCTGTGTGTGTGTGTGTTGGTGTTAATATGCACGAGTATTACTGTGAATGGCACAGCTGTGCTGATGTGCTGCTAGTCCCTGATTACATAACAAAGTGCTCACACGCTATAATAGTGTGTTGCACAATACTCCAGCACGGTGATTTTACTTTATTTCTTTTCATCTAATATAACTTTGCATCTCTGCAATGTAAAGTTCTTCATCTGCTGGGTTCTGTTAAAGTTTCACGATATGAAAGCTTTCATTTTAAGCAGAATTTGAGATCATGGTCAAGCTCCGAGCTGTTTCATATACCATAATTAGGACTGTACCAGTTGCAAAAATCAAAGTTATATTTTTTGTTTTATCAGCATGAATTGATATGCTTGAATTAGTAATAGCGGTTCAATCTTGAAAGGACTCATGCTATGATGTTCTTGAATAGGAGAGGACTGGTTTTACACATAAAACACACTTTTTATTGTATATTTTTCTTTGGTATTTAGATCTTCTTCTTTCTCTTTTTGCGTGGAACAGACACGGCTGTTATATAACGTTTAAGCAAGAAGAATCAAACACCAAAGTGACATGCTTGCGATCACACAATCACTGTAAGATTTATTATTATTGTTGCATTGTTGTTTTTGACATTCAGTGTTTTGGCTTTAAGATGTTACATTCCAGCTATTGTTCAGGATCAGATTGAAACAAACATGTCTGCGAGAAGAGAGAGAGAGTATGAGGGCATTATCATGTCCTACATGATAGATTAGATGTGGCAAATTGTGCCACAGAGAGCGGAGACAACACAGGTTTCCACGGCAACCTGAGTGCCTGATTTCATTGATTATCTCCTCGTTGACAGCGTAAATCGGTGAAATCACCTGGTGCAGTCTTCGGTTGGATTGAAAACATAAATTAAAGCTCTACAGTAACAAGCCTCTGAAATGACAAGCATGCTGGCAAAACACCAGAAAATACATGGTGTGTTGTGATACAGAGCAAACTTATCACACAGAAAATAGCTTGCAATAGAGCTGCCCACTCGCTCCTTAAAACAGCGACAAGCACTAGTGAGAATATGTGTGCGTGGGCATGTGTGCATATTTTCTTTGTCAAGTTCTACTGCTCCAGTTTCACACTTCCATAAATATAGTTTTCTTGTTATATTTTGCCACTGCAAGGGCCCAGTTTCCCCATGGGGAGCAATAAAGCTTTATTTTTCATTCAAAACATATGCGTGCATGTGCTTAAATGTATGTGTATTCATTGCCTCTACTTATGCATGCATGCAGTCTATGTTTGCATGTACCCAACGGACCCGGTGCCCATAGTAACTGTCATCAGCAGGGTGTGTTATATGTTGTGTTGAGGAGAAAAGAACATCGGTTGCAAAGTCTATCAGTAAACAGATTTAATGTTTTAATTCAGATATCTGAAAGTTAATTACACTAGCTGCAGCATTATGATATCTAGTAACATCACAAATATTACAAGCAATCAGCAAAAGGAAATACAAGCGTCTGGAAATACTCTTGTGACTACAGAATGAAGAAGAGGTAAGAAGAGTCTGAGTGAGCAGAGATATGAGATATGATTCAGAAAGTGACCTCCTCGTGTACTTGTTCAGAAGATGAGTTTCCTGCCTGAGCCGAGGAGTGACTCTGCTCTTCTGAGAGGAATGGGAAGGTCACTGAAGGTTAGCGGAGAGGGAAGAGACTCAGTCCTTCGAGGTAGGAAGAGGAGAGCATGCTGGGAGTTTAGCTCCACAAACAGTTTTTAACAGTAGCTGAGCCGCTGAGGAAGCAGGGACACACTTTCCCTGCCTAAAAATGTTAAACCCAGAGACAAGTTCTGGTAGCTAATATTACACAGATAGCACTCCGTTAACTCAACAATATGCTAGCCAATCTGTATCTTTGGAGTAATCAAAGTTGACCTTCCATGACCAGTCTAAGTAGGTAACATTAGCTACTTTGGTAGATAGAAGTAAGCTAATATTAGTAATAGTAAAATTACGACTTTTTTCTTGTAAATTACGACTTTATTCTCGCAATATTACGACTTTTCTTCTCGTAAAATTGCGACTTTATTCTCGCAATATTACGATTTTTTTTCTCGTAAAATTACGACTTTTTTCTCGTAATATTATGCCTTTTTTTCTTATAAAATTAAGATTTTTTTTCTCGTAATATTACGACTTTGTTCTCGTAAAATTGTGACTTTATTCTCGTAATATTACGACTTTGTATTCGTAATATTACGACTTTATTCTCTAAATCTCAGATTTTTTTCCCCCTCAATGTGGCCCTAATACTTCGTCATACAAAATGGCAGCAGCGACTGATGACCTCGGTACCGCCGCTCCAGGCCCAGATCATTCCTGCAGGATAAAAGTAGGTAAAGAGACGGACGATGTCTAGGAAATAATGATTTAAATGAGGGCTAATTAAGTGTTTGCACTGGGAAGCTGATTTACTTAAAAAAAAAAAAAAGTATCCTCTGATTTCCAGAAGTCTCTTTTTACATCCATGACCACACACGGACTCAATAGAGTTTTCAGTCCAACATGGCGGCAGCGCCATCGAGCAACGGTTGTCAAAAAAACACCAGAGTTTAGACTGTGCCCTTGTTGCAAAAGAGATAGCGCAGGAGGAGAATGAAATAGGCGACTAATGGAGGGCTTTTATACCACAGTCTACAACCGGTGAGTCACACTAACTTTAGACTAAGACGTTTTAAACCCAGTTTGTCTCTGTTTGTCTCTGCTTGTCTGTTTGTCTCTGCTTGTCTCTGCTTGTCTCTGTTTGTCTCTGTTTGTCTCTGCTTGTCTCTGTTTGTCTCTGCTTGTCTCTGTTTGTCTCTGCTTGTCTCTGTTTGTCTCTGTTTGTCTCTGCTTGTCTCTGTTTGTCTCTGCTTGTCTCTGTTTGTCTCTGCTTGTCTCTGCTTGTCTCTGTTTGTCTCTGCTTGTCTCTGGGAGCTGATGTTACAAGGCTTAGCTGTTAGCATCCTGCTAGCCAACCTGTTACTGCAGCTATCTGTTGTTTTCAAAGCTTTCCTTCCAAGTTCAAACTAGTCAAGTTGACTGTATGTTGTCAGCTTCCAAGAACATGAATGTCATAGTTACAAATTAATTCATTCATATTTTTTTTTATAGAACTTTAGTTAATTCTTGTTTTATTCAAGCTAGTTAGCTAGCTAGCTAACTTGTTATTCAAAAACCACGGAGGAGAGAAAAGAGAGAGAGAAGATGAGGTAGGTAGAGTAGAAATTGTATTACAGTTTTTCTCGATTGTTTACACACATTTTCTGAAAGCATGCCTCATACTCTCAGAACTCTACACACAAATCAAAAAACACACACACAATGGGCAAAACCCCTCAATTCTCCTGCAAAATGAAACTTTACATTCAAAACAATGTTATTTCTTCTCAAAATGGTATTTTGTTTTCAAATGACACACACGGTGGTGCAGTGGTTAGCACTGGCGCCTCACAGCTAGAGGGTTGCAGGTTCGAATCCGGCTTGGGACCCTTCTGTGTGGAGTTTGCATGTTCTCCCCGTGTGAGCGTGGGTTTTCTCCGGGTACTCCGGTTTCCTCCCACAGTCCAAAGACATGCAGGTTAGGTTAATTGTGGACTCTAAAATTGCCCGTAGGTGTGAATGTGAGCGTGAATGGTTGTCTGTCTCTATGTGTCAGCCCTGCGATGGACTGGCGACCTGTCCAGGGTGTACCCTGCCTTCGCCCAATGTCGGCTGGGATCGGCTCCAGCCCCCCCGCGACCCCTAACGGGATAAGCGGTTGCAGATGGATGGATGGACACACAAACCATCATATGAATAGACATTTATAAGAACCAGTTGAACACTGATGTGCTCAATGTAAAACACTATGATGAATGGAAAACACTTCTTCTCCATTCATCATAATGACTTAGGCCTTTTTTTTGTTCAGTGTTACACTTACTACAGACACATACATAAGTGTGTTGTAAAATATTTTAGAATATTGTTTTTATACTCAGAACACACAAATACACGGTAACAAATATATTTTATTTTCCCCACAAAAACAATGTACACAGTGTACATCCCAACCAACACAAAGTTGCACATACAGTGGTCTACATACAAAACAACAGAAGAATTTACTGTATACAGTTACAGTAAAAAAAAACGAAAAAAAAAACTATGCTGCATCCTCTCTTCTGTTTCGGTCTGGCCACAGCACCTCATCCACATCACAAGCAATGTTTTCCCTGGCCAAGCAGCGGGGGAAATATCGCTTGGCATGTCGAATCCAGCCATGAAAAGCATCAACTGATTGCTAATTGTTACACTGTGTGACAGGTGTTTGCCCATGTGATGAGTCAGTGTGCATAGTAGGGCAATTGACTTTAGAATTTTGAATGACAGTGTGTTCCTTGTGAAAACGAGATTTTCTTCATGAAAATTGTGCCAAATGCAGAGAATTGTGTGTAGTGTTTTGAAAAAAGTGTGTTTTAGAACTGCAATTTGAGTGTAAAGCAGGAATTGTGCTTGTAGTTTAGCAGAATTGGTTCAGGGGGTTGGTGCATGAGTTACATGCTGTGGTCATTGTGTGTCAAGTACCAGTATTTGTGTGTAAACAATTGAGAAAAACTGTAATTAAATTGCTATATGTGAAACCACAGAAGTTTTTCTGTCTAACAAAGTGACTGTCCTAGGCAGGGTCTGAAATTAAGTTTTTTCCTCACGTGCCACTGTGGCAGGTCACTGAACATTTCTACCAGCCACACTATTGTATTGTCTGCCACTTCTGAAATCTATGTAGAACGCTTTAGACTTGTAAACACTAGGACTGTGTATTAGCAATAATCTGGCGATACGATACGTATCATGATACAGGGGTTACGATTCAGTATATTGCGATACATTGCGGTACTGTAAGCAAGGCAATATATTGATTTTTTACAATCTAATTTTAGGAAAACGGTCATAGTAAAAAGATTACACCACCATATGCATAAAACCTGAGTACATTTTTTACTTTTTTATGCAATCGGAATAGTAGGATCTGCATTTGCACGTATTGACTGAGTTAATATTTGCTTGTAAACTATTAATTAGAAATCAATACAGGGTATTTCAGAATCGATACAGTATCAAAAAACATAATATTGCAATACTCCATATTTTTGATATTTTCTTCCACCCCTAAAAAGAAATATGGATCATGTAACCTTAATCACTGAATATTTTTAATTTAGGAATTGCTTTTGAAAAATAACATTTACCCTGTATTTGGCAGGTGCTAATTTCATTCCCTGGTCCTAGGTTGACTTTAAGAGCTAACAAAAACTTAGCGCTTCGTTAAGTTAACAACAAGCTAACCAATCTGTTACAGTATCTATTAATTTGTTAAAGCTAATTAAAACTAGCTGAATTAACCCTCTATAGGTAACTAGCTAATTTGCTGACCTTTCCAAAATCACTAATGTCATGGGCAGGAATGCAAGAAAAATAAACTTTTATTGTCAGATTAATTAGCAAATCTGTGCTCCCAAAACTACATTTGCACAACTGTGAAGAACTGGGAGACGGGAAAGAAAAGAAGAGAGAAGAAAGGAGACAAAGAGAGGACAGAAAATAATGGGAGGCGATCTGGAGAGAAAGGAGAAAGAGAGAGGAGGCAGATGGAAATAAATGGGCCGTACAAAAGCAATTCTGTCAACAGCCCAGAGTGGGAAGGCATGAGGGCAGAGGAGGAATAGAGAGGGAGGAGGAAATAGATGTTTAGTTTGGGTCCACCAATAACCTAAATAGACTTGTTTTGCTGCAGGTCTAGAGGTGGGATAAGGAATGTACCCGGCTAGGGGGGAACAAGATCAGGTAAATCCTCCCCAAACCTCTGTTTGCTCTGCGTATCAACTGGAAGAGAAGGATACTAAGGCTAACATCGATACAAACTGAAAGCACCTCCTCTGGGGATTTTTCTGGGATTGCAAATGAAAAACTGCAGTCAGGCAGCAGACTGCAGTCCTCCTTCCTTCTCAGCACTAGAATTGATCTAATCAACCATATTTTCAAAACTGGTTCATTGGTCAACCCGTCAGCTACGGTATAGGGAATGGGAATGGCGGAGCTTTCTTGGGCGCGCCGCCATATTTGGAGAGTAGCGTACTGAACTACGTTAAATCATTATCTGTCACCGGTCTATTCAGCTGTCATCTGTCAATCGTTCATCATCAGAAATGTATAAAAAAGTACCTGTGAAAGACAAATACCCATATAAAGAGAAGCTGCCAAAGGCAAAGGGTGATATATTAAAAAAATTGAAGTTAGTTTATGATAACAATCCTTACGAATTAGGAGGACCTTGATAGTTTGCCACACATTACAGTCGTTGATGTGTTTTGGCGTTAGTGAATACCTGTCAGGCAGTTCAAAATATATTAATCTTTGGAGGCCAACTTCCAATTTACAAACGGGAAGGTATATAACCTTCAGATCTACAAGCCAAATGCCAACTACACAATCATCCGGTTAAAGATAAGCTAGCTAATGTTATGTTAACTGAATACTAAGAAAACGTTGGCTAATACTGCAAAATTAATCTACCGGTATCTTGCAAATTGTAACCCATAATGTTAGACTACCTTTGTGTCTGACTGTATACTATATATGCTACAACTCGGCTTTTGAATCTTATTCACTGTGCAGTCTTTTGTGTTAACTTTTGCAGTAAACAGCCAGCGGATGGCACTATTACCCTTTATACTCCAAAAATGGTCGACTTGTTGTCGGTGACGTCACATTCCCATTCCCTATAGGGCTCCATGATATTCAACATACAATATATTATCTCAAAATATAGTCACTTAAATGATAACTTGAAGTCCTAAAAAGGCCACCACAGTGAAGACATTATTTAAAACTCCAGTCTATGAAAAAGTCCCGCTGAGGTTATCAGTGTCTTTCTGTGGAGAATCACCTCCCCTCTCTATTCATCTGTCCTTGTCTTTGTCACTTCCGTATGATTGGCAGGCAAGCTTTCTCCCTCTCTTCCACAATCAGACAGTAAATTGAGGGTTATAATGGGGCTGGGTGAAATCACTTTGACTGAACAAGCATGTGTATTGGGTCATTAAAGGCCGGGTTGCGACAGTGATGTATGTCCCCAGTGCAACGCAGAGGCAAAGTGTGTAAACACACAGAGGAAAGGACTGTTCCTATTATTTGGGTTGTCACCTACGCCAGCTTCAGTTTCTCACAACAATTAGTGATGGTGTGGTTGTCCTCCTCAGCGCTCTCAGTTTTTCTTCTTCTTCTCATCTCCCATTCCCTCTATCCTTTTTTATTTTCTATTTCTTTCTCACACTCCTCTCCGTCTTACATCGATCACAGTGACCTTGAATATTGGAGGGGTATTTTTCAGCTTTGACTAGGATTGGACCAGTATGAGTTTTTGGAAGCCAAAGCCTACATTTGTGTAATTAAACTGCCAATCTCTCTGCCAGAATGTTTTTTAGGGTTAATGTTCACATTTTAAATATTATTTTACAAATAACCTTCCATATGTGACTCACAATGCAGCTTCTGTATGAAATAGACCCTCTTTACACCTGGCATTAAAATGTGTCTCGTATCCAGATTAGATCTAGATCTGATCTAACCTGATTACATTTACACCTGGTATTAATATGTGTCTCCAGTGTCCACATTGAGATCCCATTGAGATGCGATCGCTCTGTCTGAAAGGGCTGAGAGGAAGGCTGCACTACGCACGGGCTTGTAGCCGGGTACTGCCGGAGAGGCGGTGTGTAAAATGCACCGACAAACTAGCCTCAAAAAATGCCGCTGTTTAGAGAGAGAGGGTCCGCAAACGTGACTGTGAGCTACGTATGCACGTGCACACACAGAAGGATGAGTAGCGGAGACACTAAGGACAGAGCTGTGGTGGTGATCTCTCTGGTCACGACGGTCCAGTGACCGGAGGAGCGCTGCAGGTTTAGCCCTGCCCCCCCTAAAACACACACACACACACACACACACGGCCGAAGCTTGGAATATTCACTGTTGATTACTACCGAAGCTCCTGAGCCCAAAAAATTGTACTTGGGACAACTGTAGTATTTACATACAACAACCCATGTAGTTGTTGTATGTAGATTGAAAACGCAATTGCTTTTATACTTATGTTCAATATGGTCACAATGCGTCCCTGACCACCTCAGGAGGTGCATGTTTGGCCGATCGGATCAATCCGTCCTCAGTGCGTTTTGGGTGCATTCACACCTGTACTTTCATTTGGTCAAGCGCTATCCGATTACAAGCCGATCACCCAAATCGCATTTTAATGCCAGGTGTAAAGGGGTTCATAGAGGCTGGGTGTGATCAGGTCAGATATGGAAAGATTTGATATACTCTTAAATGGAGCTCAGCACTTCGTCATGCTGCTGGCGTTTGAAGCATAGCATACATACGTGGCGCTCCCATTGCAAATAATTAAAAAAAGAAAAAAATGTGAACATAGCGGTTGTGGCGGTTGCTTGCCGACCCCTGCAGTTGGCTTGTCAATTATTGCAATATTGCGGCTATTTTGACAGCCCTAGTAACAAGAACACTAGATTCACAGAAGTAGAGTAGCTGTTGAAGTAGTTACATTGCCCTTCATGTCAGAAACAAACAAAGTGTCACCATAGAAAGATCAACAGCAAATCTTAAATACTTAAAATAGTATACACGTTACCCATAGACAGCTATAATGGCCAGCTTGGTTAGTACTAAACTGATCATAAAAAAACTAAATCGACAAATCACAAATACACAAAACAGCTACAACAAAAAGAGTGGATATAGATAATGTTTCAAAAAGGTTTTTTGAGGAGTATATGAAAGCTGCTTGTCAGCATTTGTTTGCTCACAGATCTCACAAAATGATGTCAGTTAAACTGTAATAGCCAGTAGGGGTTGCTATAGCAACACAACAACCAATTGACACCAGGTGTTGGTGGAAGAATTCAAACAGAATCATTTTTAGGGGAAATTATAGAACCAATTTTGCTGTGAGTGCCTCTCTTTTTCCTCTTTCAACCTCCTTTCCCATCATCAGTTTCCCTGTCAGCTTTAAGTCTCTTATCCCGTCTTCTTCAGCGTCTCTGCTGGGCGAATCAGTGAAGCTTTGAGGTTTTTGTTGAGTCACCCCTCTCCCCTTCAAACACACACACGCACCACACAGCAACACACACTCGCAGCTTTGCACACGACTCCTGTGCAGCTGTGTGTGTTGTGTGCACAGGGATCGTGTTTTTGATTCGTTTGCCCCTCTCTGTGTTGGTCTGAAAATGTGCACTGTAGCCCTACACTTGTGACTGAAGGATGTGTTTTCTTTTATTTGCGAGACAGTACAGACAAACTTTGTGTCAGTAAAATCAAAGAGTATAGAAGCAAAGAGGCAAATCTCCGGTGCTTTTTTGTCAATGGCCACTAGATGGCACTGCGGTAGCACTGCCGCTATTTTTCACTAAAAACGCCAATGAGTCTGTGGCTGGGGATGTCTGTAAATCAGAGGATATTTTTTTTTTAGGTAAATCAATTGTCCCAGTATGAACACTTAAATAACCCTCATTTAAATCTTTATGTCCTAAAAGTTGTAAAATTCACTAATAGCTGAATCCGGAGTTATTTTCCTCGGCAAAATGAACGTGCATCAGACCCCCCGGACTGCACCGCCATGCACGCTCTTATGACATATCCGGTTCTGCCAGTTTCCTGCTAGCTGTTTGCGACTGTAATAATGGTTATATTGGCTGTAACTGATCACTTTTATGATCTTATAATAAACCCATGGGCTGTATGCTGTTCAGCCTGTACCGTGGTGGATGTATTAACGTCTCTGTTCCCAAACAGCTGGCTATCGGCCAGTAGCTAGTAGTGCTAGTAGCATGACATAAACAGAATTGAATGTAGTTGTAGGCTTTTTACTAATAAATAAGTAAGTAAATAGTTTCAATAGTATGCATATTTACAATATTTTTTATTGTTCAATGCAGGCCATTTCGGTAGAGACATTAAATATGACAATAGAATAGAAATCATTTTACTGGCATCAGCTTTCAGTCCAAAATGACGGAGGTGTAGCTCTGCTGCTGGGCACTGACGTTGCAATGGAACAAACAATTGTCTTTCACTTCTTAGCAATATATATATATATAATATATACCAAAATGACTGTCTTAAACACTGCACTTAACATTTAGACATATTTAGAAATCACAATGAGTACAATGACCTACAAGATTCCCATTTCTGTGACCAGTAGACTTCGTTTAAAAAAGACAAACAGGGTCGCCTAAGGTCCACTTCACTTTCAAGGGTGGAAATAAAAATGTTGAAAAAGGTGAGATTCAACTAAGGAAAAAAGAGAACATTGGGGGAGCGGGGCCGTGGTCAGTGCCGACTGGAAAGATAATAGACAGCCAGAGACAGAGAGGCAATGAAGAGAGTAGTGATTGAGCAAAGAGAGTGAGGTGTGATGGAAAAAAAGAAAAGTTTATAGAGAGAAAGATTACAAAGGAGAAAGATAAATAGAATAGAAAAGGAGAAAAAGTAGAGACATGGCCCGGTCACGGCCAAAAGAAGAACACCTTTCAGTGAAAGGAGAGGCAGTCTGGAACATTGTGGCACCGGAGTTCAGTAAATCAACATTTCCAATTTCTGTGTGCACTAGCCATTTAAAGTTGGTAATACGCCGAGTCTAGACTCATTCAATCAATGACAGCACATGGAATAGAGTATAATGGAATAGAATAGTGACCCGTGTGACTTCAACACTGGAGATTGCAGTTTGCATCCTGTTTCCTAAAACCAGCCTGATCTCACACTGGTTTCTTTCACCCGTGTTCTGTAGATGATCTTTCTGTAACCATAACCAGATAGTTTCGGTTGCCTTAACTTAACCAGGCAGATCAGAAACACTCGTACAGTATGTATATGTACGTATAAAGTACAGGCAAATTACCTATTTCATTAAATAGAAAGTCTTCCTTGGCAAAACATCCTATCCCATTTTAGGGTGTCAATACATGATACTCTACATGACACACTGCTGTAGGACACTAGTAAGGTGCGTGACAAAATAATAGATAAACAGGGAACCTAAAACTGTAACAAACATCACTTTGCATCATTTAAAAAAAATATTTAGAAAGCCAAAATATATCACTTCCAAAAAGTCAAATCAGTTGTGATTCTCTTCAAGTCATCTGATTACAGTCACCAAGTGTTATTTTACAGGTGTTTTAGAGGGGCAGTTAGCTTGACAGCAGCAGTGGTGGAAGAAGTACTCAGATATTTTACTTGAGTAAAAAAGTAGCAATACCGCAGTGTAAAAATACTTTGTTACGAGTAAAAGTCCTGCATTCAAAACTTTACTAAAGTAAAATATACCAGCTAAGTATCAGCATCAAAATATACTTAAAGTACCAACAATAAAAATATTCATTTTGCAGAATGCCCAATTTCAGAATCATATATATTATATCACTGAAATATAATTATTATATATAATATTATTATATTATTATATATCAATGTGTTCTGCTTCATCACTTTAATGTTGCAAGGTGGTAATTATGGAGCTAATTTTGATTACTTTATATTCTGCTGGACAGCATAACATAATATTTATTTGTTGATTTTATTATTTGTTTTAAAAAAGTAACAAGTAAAGCTGTCAAATAAATGTAGTGGAGTAAAAAAGTACAATATTTGCATCCAAAATGTAGTGGAGTAGAAGTATAAAGTAGCATAAAATGTAAAGTAAACTACGAGTACCTCAAAATTGTACTTAAGTACAGCACTTGTCTAAATTGTGATTATTTACATTTCACCATAGGGTCAAAAATATTTCATGTATAGAGAAAATTAAGATTTGAAATGTTCATACAGAAAAAAATAACAGGATGATGTTGTGAATTTACAGGTTTACCGGTTTCATGCGACTTTTTCCAACAAAAAAACCCCTCATGTTGAGTTTTTATCACCCCATGGGCACAAAAGGAAAAAATAACTTTGAAGAATATTTCTTTGTTAACAGCAACTTCTATTAAATACGTATTACTAATCCTGGTAGTTGACGCACTAATGGCCGTGATCTTTGCATCTGCAAGACACACCTATCCTCGACAAGACAGGACAGTACTTGTCTGAGTGTTAAAGATGCAGTTGTCAGGCATTTGAAAACTTCTCTCAACGTAGTCATGTGACTAACCCAGTTATCAGAATACACAACGATGTCCTCTAGACACGCTCCGCAGTTTGAACCATCTCTCAATACTTTATTTACTCTGAAAAGAAGCAGGAGCATACGATCTGCTTCCCCTCAAGTGTGTGTTTGTGTCTCCTGCCTGAAGTGTGCGCTCAGTGAATATTGCCTGTGTGTTATTTTCTGCCTGAAGTGTGTGTGTGTATGTATGTTGCCTTTGACACACAGTAGAAATGTGTACGTATGTGTGTGTGCGTGCGTGGTCGGTCTTGCCGCAGCCTGTTATTTTCCATTTTAATTTGTTGATGCCCGTGGACGTTCTGAGGTCCTTCCGCGGCTTTCAGCAGCTACCAGTGAATGAATCAGTAATTATTTCGCTGGTTTTTAATGTTGTTTCTGCTGCTGGTTCTCTGGCAGTGAGAAGATAATTGAATTTGTTGGAATACAGTGACAATTACCAGGCTGAATTCTCCTGTAGTGCTCTTTCATTTACAATAATGCATTCAATAAAATGAGATAATTTCTTCATTTAATACTGGGGTGGCATCAACCAATGCTGCTTATTACATTTACTCGGAAAAAAAAAGAAATACAATAATTGCATTCAGCAATGAATTTGTTATATCAAATCTGAATGACAGAAAGGATTCATTACAGTTTGTTTATGTGGCAAAATAGTGAGTCAGTCTGCTTAGTTGTGAGTAGTTAAACATTTTGGTTTAATAAGATGTTTGTTATAAAGAGACAGAAAACATTTTACAGTTGCCCCCCTTAGTTACCGCAGGCACGCCTGTCAAGCTGTCCGTTCTCGAACAGTAGGCCTACATAATGAGGTTTACAATAATAACAGTGATTTCTGACAGTGGTAAACGTACAACCACTGTGAAAAACTACACAGTGGTTGTGCAAGTCGTGATGAACTAGGCTTTTTTTTTAATGTAACCCCACAAAATAATGTAGAATGAAATGCCTCTGGCCTGTGAAATAATGCTACGCTACTACTGTAGGTTACTTAGTAAGCTAGTTTGCTGAACATGCCAACATTTGCAGCTTTCGTACATTAAGAGCTAACAAACATATTGCTCTTGTATTTTTTTTGTTTTTGGAGGAGAGTTAAAAAAAGAAAACACCATCCAAAATCCTTGTATATGGAGTACTGCTTTACTACAGTCCCATGCACAACTCTACAACAGCATGTGGAGAAATTGACAGACCCGCCCTGCCTAGTTACGGCTGCTAAGCCGTGATAACAATAACTGTTTGGGGAGCGGTTTTGCAAACATTTAATTCATTTATATTGGGGTGATAACCTGACCCTATAGCTGTAATGCATATTTAATGACATTTTCTATAATTTACCATACAACTAGAAATTTGTAATTTGATTTGATGTTAATCTCTTTTCTTTTGCTTTGTCCCTCTCTTCCAGGGGTCCAATGGGTCCAATGGGTAGCCCCAAGGTTGGCATGCAACAAGGAGGCCATGGAGGAGGAGGAGGAGGAGGAATGGGAGGAATAGGAGGAATGGGAGGAGGAGGTATGGGAGGGATGGGAGTAGGAATGGGCGGAGGTGGAGGAATGGGATCCAGAGCTGGCGAGCCCTACCGCCTGGCCACTCACGATACTCCGACTTCCCCCCGACACATGCAGTCAAGCCAGGGGCACGGCCCAGGACACGGCCCAGGGCACGGCCCAGTGTCTGGCCACGGGATGGGTCACGGTCCAGCTGGGACCCACATGGGAGGCCACGGAGGTCATCCAAGTCCCGGTCAGCACGCCTCCCGTCGAAACCTCCAAGTCGACTTCAGCGGTTCGGGCGGCTCCAGGACGGGCCGGTCTCCCTCTGCGTCTCCCGATCGCGGCGTGACGCCCACCTCGCCCTACTCGGTACCACAGATCGCACCGATGCCGAGCAGCAAACTGTGCCCAGTGTGCACCAGCACAGAGCTGTCCAACCCACCGGCTGTACCCAACTACAACACCTGCACCCAGTGTAAGGCCACCGTCTGTAACCAGTGTGGATTCAACCCCAACCCACACCTCACTGAGGTAGGTCATGTTTGACAAGCAGATGTATTTATGAGTGGATTCGTCTATGCAGTATTGGGTTCTTTTTTCCTCATGCCTGTCCTTACATTGCCTCAGTAAATCTGTGCAACAAGGCACGATTGTTGCATTTTTCTGGCGGCATAAATGAAATCAATAATCAAATAATGTTGATTTATAGTGAGGGACTAAGCATTTGGGTTTGAATATAATTTTATCCTGTAGGCGTACAGAAGTCACAGTTGATTAATGTTTCAGGTTAAGATGATAAACAACAGGGAAAAAAAGCACACAACTAAAGTCTGGAAACAGATCCAGCAGACACAGACAGGGTAAAGATTTTGTCTGGCCCGTCGATCGAGTCAGCGAGGGAGGAGAGAGAGAGAGAGAGAAGAGATGCTTTTGCTTTGGCTGTAGCTACTTTTGTTTTTCGTGCCAATAATGCACTTTTGACTTGAATGATATTGAATTGAAGCGAGTGAATGAAGTGAACGAGTCAGTGCAGAGAAAGTGAGAGGAATGGTTTGAGGCGAGGGAGGTAAATGAGGTCAGAGAGAGAGAGAGAGAGACAGAGAGAGAATAAACCGGATGGAAATTAGTTTAAAAAAATCTTTTCCTTCTCAAAAATCTTCCTATTTCTTTGTGAAAATCAGAAAAAGATATAACGGCAAGGCTTCACTATGTGTATATTTATGTATATCATTTAAAGAGTAAGGCTGTCAGAGGCTGTCAAAGTGAACGCGTTAATGCAAATTTGTTTTAACGCCACTAATTTCCTTAATGCATTAACGCAACATGTGATTTTCAAGTTGTAGTGGGCTCAGTTGTAAACAGAGTGAAGATACTGGTATCATATGAAACTAGAGAACCTAATGAATCTATTGGTACCAACCATGTCATACTAGCATGTCAGGAAGGAGATTAAATAACGCTCCAAACTTACGCAAAATTTTGGCGAGGAAAAACTGGCATGGCCATTTTCAAAGGGGTCCCTTGACCTCTGACCTCAAGATATGTGAATGAAAATGGGTTCTATGGGTACCCACGAGTCTCCCCTTTACAGACATGCCCACTTTATGATAATCACACGCAGTTTGGAGCAAGTCATAGTCAAGTCAGCACACTGACACACTGACAGCTGTTGTTGCCTGTTGGGCTTGAGTTTGACATGTTATGATTGGAGCATATTTCTTTATACTAAATGCAGTACCTGTGAGGGTTTCTGGACAATATTTGTCATTGTTTTGTGTTGTTAATTGATTTCCAATAATAAATACAAATGTACATTTGCATTAATCAAACACATTTGCCCAATCCCACGTTGATAAGAGTATTAAATACTTGAGAAATCTCCCTTTAAGGTACATTTTGAACAGATAAAAAATGTGCGCTTAATTTGCGATTAATCACGGTCAATGCAACTCAATGCGACCACCGCTAACAGTTAGTTAGCCACATTATTTAGCCAAGCAGGACTGTGCTATCCACTAGCTGCTAACAGCCAATTTTCACTAACTCTCCTGCCGATTTCAACACAGGTTTGTTGTTCACAATGTAGCATTATCAGGGGAAAAAAGGGTTTACCTCTTTATGACGGGACGCCGTTAGTCTCAAACTCTGCACCGATACCTGCGGTACAGTAGAAAAACGAGTACCGTCAGGTTTTCAGAATTTTGGCATTGACTTGGTACTGAAGTGTCGGTTCTCGTGACATCCTTTAAAGGAATAAGAGCAAAAGAAAGTATAGAAGCTGTGAGTGTGTCGTGTATGTATGACTTTGTACTGTAGGTCTTTGTGATAGACAGTGAGTGTAAGGGCTCAGCGAGTGGCAGTAATTCCTTCCTGAGGCGCTGACAGAATCTCCATTAATGTGCCGAGGCAACACACATGGGTCGTGACAAAGTGTGTGTATGTGTGTGTGTGTTTGAGTTCGTTGCACTATTCACAGGTGTGATGTGGAGACAGGAAGCCAAGCACCACAGTATTCAGCATTCAGAGAGAGATGGAGGGGTAAAGAGATTGAGAGGTAAAGAAAAGTTATTCAGAGAGTGATGGAGGGATGAGGAGGAGAGAGGAGGTTAAGAGGCCCTCTTTGATGGAGAGGAGGTTGACGCTTGCCTTTGGTGACGGGTTCAAACTATCAGCCCGGGTGTCAACGTCGGGTGACAAATATCAAATCTCAGCCCTCCCCGGGCAGACAGGAAAGACTTCAGACAGAAAACACAACCAGAAGCACGAGGCCACGTCTAATATATTAGCCATGCTGGCACCCATTGATTCCCACTGATGTCAGGTCCAGGGGCGTATCGTTGGCAGACAGCGCGATAAACACTCTGCTGGATTAAACAAACAACTGTTGTTGTGTCTCGTTTTTCATTTGCTTTTTGTGGGGGAGAACATTGGCACCAGAATCATCCATGTGTACCTCATACATCTTTCACCCTGATGCTCCATGCTAACAAATTAGCATCCACTGCCGAGCGATAGTAATATGACTAACACTATTAGAGATAACACTGATGTGCTGTACTGCTAATTAGAAGTGCTTTTTGTATTTTATTTGTGGTATTTTGCAGATTCACTGCAATCTGACACCGTATCTCTTTAAGACTGATTGAAACTTTTTATTTAGTAACTTAAAAAAAAATCATTCCTAAACAGAAAATGCTGTAAAATATGTATGATACTTATGAAGGTTACCTGTGTGGCAAAAATGTCCTGCCCTTCAGTGCAAATGTGTATGAGGCAAGTGATTATTCAGACAGTCTACCTGTCAAACGTGATCTCATCCCTACTCGTCATTAAGGGTGTAAGAAAGTATGATATCATGTTTTGTGATACTGTATTGATTCTCAAAAACACTGTATTGATTTTTAATTAATAGTTTACAAAACTACTTGGATATGCTTTGAAAAAAAGATTATGGTTCGGCTTAAAATAAGTATGCTCGCTACGTAAGCTACGGACGTCATATCATGTGACTCAGTGACGTAGCGTCAAGTCACATGACATAACGTAGTCAGTAAAAATAACTACACTTTTGGCTTCACTCGGGACACAACTGCCGGCCCCCTGAGTGAAAGGCCTGTGTCTGTTTGACCCATCCAGCACCACTCCCTCCCAGCCCTTAGCCGACTTTCTCGCTCTAAATACTATACGTGCGTTGCTCTGAGCGTCTAATAATGACGTGGATGGGTTTATATTGATAGTTGAAAACCCGGTGAGTCTCATACAGACGCTAAAGGGTGCCGCCTTGTGCGTCGGTATCAAGACACCCGAGGGCCACTGCTCAAGCGTCAGTATTTGACGCCCTGGGAGTGAGACCGGGCTGACCTGTCAAACGGGAGTGCTTGATTTCTTTTACAGCAGTCCCAATACTTTACCTGAGCAGCAACTTAGTTTACTTTTGAAACCAAAATCCAAGCAGGAAAAGCAGGACGTCAGTTTCCAGAGAACATTAAACAGTAAGCAGTCTTATTTTAAAACAAATCTTAGTCACTCTTAGCACAGCATGTCATGACGGCTTTACTGGTTGTTGGAGTTTAAATTTGCCTACTGTATATACAGTACAGCAGCTTCTCTCTGGATCATGTGGGATCATCTCCAAGACCGAGCTTTGATCTCTGATCAGGTACACGGGCTTGTACGTGTATGTGTGTGCGAGAGAGAGAGAGAGAGAGAGAGAGCACTACAGGTTAATAATGGTGGATAATGCTAATGAAGTGGAAGGAGGGAGGAGTTGATAAGCCTTTGATTTAGGGATTTGACTGCACTTGTGATAGATTAACACACATACACACACACACACACACACACACACACACACACACACACTATCACAAGTGCAGATGTGTAGACGCCCACACAAAACACACACATATTCGCCACTAGGCTCGTAATAATTCATGCAAGAAGCCTGTGCAATTAATTGTGATGTTGATTAATTGAAGGAAGGAACCCACAGGGATTTCCTGTAGGGCGAAATGGAAAAACACAACATGAAATACAACACAACAGCATTAAATCCATAATTCCTAAAACACAAATTAATCTACAAGTTTGAAAGACACACGAATGTGCATTGCACACAAAGCTCTGCTGCATTTGACTCTCATCTCCTCCATTTTACAGATTAATACACTGGTCCAGCCATTGTTTGTGTTCCCATGAATTATGGATTAGCTCCCTATTCCTATTAACATTCACCATCTTCTCCATTATTGTCCTTGTTCATCAATGTTCCCTCAATCCTGATAATCTAATAAACAGTACCACCCTGCAAACCTTGTTACTCTCTGATGCAGTTAACATTAATGTGACTTAGCCCCACGGCTGTGTGAGATTAATACACATTAGCATGCCACGTACGCTCATTTACTTCACTTACTTTTACAATAATTTGAAAAGAAACATGAACTCTTAAACTTGTTTTAAGGATTTAGTTTTATTCAGAGGATATATACCCAGACAATTTGACAAGTTTCTGTTCACAGTGGTGGCTTTTGAGTCAAAATGTCATGAGAATGTGCATATTAGATGTACAGTCAGTGAGATTTTTTACCCTTTTTATTCAAAGTTATTCAAAAACGTACTTTTAAATGTGACAAACTATCTTCATATATCCTCTTCCCTCAGCTGTGTGCGGCAGCTAGCCTTGTTGTGTCTGCAGCTATGGATTAATACTTCAACTGAACATTATCCATTATTATCACAGCTAATCAATGTACTGCATGTCCTGGTAATCTAATAAGCAGTGCCAGGCTCCATATCCGCCGTAGTACGCTCTGATTCCGTTTGCATCAGATAACATTTAGCAGACTTAGCCAGGCAGTTCAAAGAGATTATTGTATACAGTATAAATAGGTCAGGTATGTTTCATTATGACTATTTAACAAGCACAAAGCCACACATGTAGTCCCTTCATGCCGTCAAAATCAAATTTCTTCTTCATGTTGGAACGATTGGAACTTGATGGAAGGAAAAATACGTCTTGAGAGGAAGAAAATAATATAAATATAAAAGGAGCATGAGCCATTTTGTCGCTTAAAATGTGATCCTAAAAGCACATAATGATAACATTTCTCCAGTTCCTTTACAGCTGTGTGTTGAGGGTCGACCGCCCTGTCCTGTCTAGATCATTATAGTATTTAATCGATGGCACTCTCTGTCCTGGTAATCTAATAAGCACTGCCAGCATCCATATTGTGTTACATTGTGACGCCTTTCGCATCAGATAACATTTAGCAGACTAAACCAGGAGAGTGACACCAATTATCAGACCAAAGAGGAGGATCAGAGCGCGATTAGAGTCGATGTATCTGAGTGGCATTTAGGAAAAGGTTCAGGGTATTAATTGACATTTGTGACCGAATGATGAGTGATTTGATTTGTGGAATGTGTCATGCACCGAGGACTGTAGTATCATATGATAGGGCTTTACATTATTGTATTTGTCTGATCACTAACCATCCTCGCAAACAGTAAAATATTTTTAAGCAGCTAACCACTGTGCATAAGGCATCTGTAAAGACCCATTTGATCACGATTCAAGGTTGTTTTGAAGTCTTGCCTCATAGTTTAGTTGAGAACTCAGTCTGGGTTCTAAATAAAATGTATAACAGTTTATATAAAGTTTATTTGGTTAATATCTTAACATCTATTGGATGAATTGCTATGATATTTTGTACAAACATTTATGGTTCCCAGACGATGAATCTTCCTGACTCTGGTGATCCCCTTACGTTTCCTCTGGCGCCACGTTGAGGTTCACATTTGTGGTTTTGCGTGAAATGGTTTAACAACTATTGGATGGATTCCCATGAAACTTGGTACATATATTAATGTTCTCCTCAGGATGAATTGTAATAACTTTTGTGATCCCTTAACTTTTCATCTAGCGCCATTATCAGGTCAACATTTTGTGATGTAGTGTCCAATACTGTTATTCATGACCATCAGGCTTAGCTGTACTTTTTGCTTATTGCCAATTAGCAAATGCTAAACTAGGATGGTCAACGTGGTATAAACAATATACCTGTTTAACATCAGCATGATAACATTATTAATGTGACTACGGTAGCATGCATTAGCATTTATCGCAAAAACACCAATGTACCGCAAAGTACAGCCTCACAGAACTCCTAGCATGGCTGTAGATCCTTAGTCTTGTTACTGGACACCGACTCAAAAGAAAATGTTGTCACCGTCTTTAAAAGATCATTTCCATCAGCATTATGAAGCACATTATCATTTGAAGTATTGAGTCATTTTACTTCAAAAATACTTTATTTTTGAAACTTGAATCATCTGTGTTTTAGAAATGTCACCCGTAAAATTACAGGTAGCATTTTCCGTTCTAAAATGGATAAGTAGCATCTTGGAATGAACCAGATGAACCCCTTTTCATTCGATGTTTGCCTGTGTGATGTGTGCTGGCGTTGTCAGTTTAGCACCTTAAAAGGATAAAGTGTGTGTTGCAGCTCTTATGAATATGGATGAGCGGTTATTGAAACACCCACACTCCGTGTATTTGCAACTCATTTATATGAGTTATTCAACCCCTTGAAAACGTACACCTGGGAAAGATGCTGAAAACCTCACTGTGGCGGTTCAAATCTAAACGCTGGGTGTAAAAACGTTGCAGGTTGTCACCTTTTCCAGATGTTCTGGAATTGTGAAAACAACTTCAACAATCAACCATGACCTTTTAAATGTTTTGTACGCCACAGCTGTCCAATAATACCACCCACTCTGCAGTCACACGCTCACACCAGGAGGTTGAACCAGCAACCATTTACTCACCTTTCCCCCACTTGCAGAGCATTACTGATTTCTAAGTGGCAGATCAGCTCTTGAGACTGAAATAATGTCATTGGCTGATCTCAGCTTTAGTGGGTGAAGTCCTGGACAACATTTTTTCACAACAGAAACTAATGATAACTAATAATTCAATATGAATGAATAAATATACAATAATATCTTCCTCTGTTATAGAGGCATTTAAGATATTGGAAGGTCAACAGGCTAACTAGCTTTATATAATTAGATTCCCACTCTCTTAACTTTGTCTTTGCTTCAGCCCAATGTTATATTAACTAAAATTAGTCCACTATATAGTGGTTGGTATTTGTTTGGATGGTCTACCAGCAACGTTGATCGGGCACGTTTTAATTGTGCGATAGCAGTGACGTAATTAATGGTGCAGAGAAAGTGAACCGAGTAGTGTCCAAAAGTGTTTTTTCATTTTTGCAGATGAGCTCACTATGTAGTCCTCTATATAGAACTCCCTGGATAGCGAGCAGGGAGGAGTGAATGAGTTTCGGACACAGCCTTTGAGTGTGTTCACCCCCTGAGATTGGATTGAAGATTAATTCTGCCTCCAGAGCAGCTCAGGATAGGAGTAAAACCAATCGATTGAATTCGGTTTGAAATTGTACTGTAAGTCATGTATAGCTATAACAAAGATTGGGCCCTGTGTTTCAAACTAAATATTCTAGGCAAAAAGCAATAAGCACTGGAGCACCTCTAATTCGCATTTCAAACATTTAATCATGAACTGCAGTTCGCAGAGTTTAATTTGAATATTTTGATAGTGACAATATGATACCAAAACACATTAGCGGCCCTGCGGCCGTGCAAACCGATGCAGCGATCGCACCGTTTTTGCATGCAGAAGTGTGAACCCTAATGCAAATATGTTGATACAAGTGACGTTATAAGCCATTAGTGAGAGGAATTACATTCCTCATGCCATTTTGTGGAGGCTTTTATCCAAAGTGCCTTGAGTGGGCGACGCAGTGGAAATGGAAACTTTAACTGTTTGTCTAATGACATCAAAGTAAAAAGTAACAAGGCTGATACATAGACTGTATATGGAGATGGACGACATGACAGCTCCCCAAAAGTGAAGCCAAAACATCTCGATAGGTCATAAAACCCGCCTCCTCCATGTTAGTGGATGGGACATGGGCCAAACTAAGAAGTCAAAGTACATGTCAAATACATTTTTCCCAAAGATGGTTTCTGTCATTTTAGGTAGTCATCACGCTGATGTATGATCAAGTGTTAATTTTTCTGATAAGTTTGGTTTTAGTTTAGGTATTTGATGCTATAAAAAGGGGGTGAACTGCCTGATCACTATTGCGCAGACTCTCGCTCCAAATGACGTCAAAATCTCAAGATAGCAGCTCCTGTATCCGGGATATTTTGGCTTCACATCTCTACAGCGGTAGGAAGTGGAGACATGTCGTCCATCTTTATATACAGTCTATGGGCTGAAATGACAAAAGAAACAATTGTGGTATTATGGTCATCTTTGGCACTGTATACATTGTCCACTAAAATGTATTCACTCATTACTTCCTCATTAAAAACACATAAAAGAATACAAACTAATGAAAGAAATCCCAAACTAATGACTTTATTTTCCACAAAAGCTACATTTTCTACTCCCACAAACTTTAAACACATCACTTCCTGTGTACCACACAACTGCAAAATGCAAAACGTTTCATGAGGTGGTGAAGTGAGAGTGGTAAAATAGACATTTGTTTGTGCTTTGATTCACATATACAGTATATAGCTTGTGTTCACATGGTGATTTGTGTTTACCAGGCTAATTGAACCTGTTTAAGTCTCAGGAAATGACCTTTTGAAAACTACACTTAAGGCAGATGAGCCACAGCAGCACTGACCAGAGGTTTTCAGTTAATGCCAATGAACAAAACAACAAAAACAATATAGTAAAAGTTTATGAATGTTGATGATATTTCTTGTAGATAACACATCTCTCTATTGTCTCTCAGCCATTTGTCATCTAAGCCTTCTGGCAGCACGTCTTCCTCCCTGTAGCCTGTTTGTTGTTCAACAGACTGCGTACTAATTTTAGACTCAGCGTGCACGTAGGGCGGCTAATAGAAATGTGTGTGTGTGTGTGTGTCTGTGTGTGTGTGTGTATGTGTGCTGGATTAATTAGTTTCCTGCAAAAAATCTGCAGATTGTGCTTTTCTGTTCCCGCCTCTCAAATCTTAGCTGCTGCCTGTCACACACTCTATTTGTGCGAGTGTGTGTGTGACTTCATTGTGTTCAGTAACAAACACACGTACAGTGGTTTCCTGTGTGTGACCACTTTAAAGTTTTGCTTTAAAGCAGGTTGTCCACCAATCGGAAGGTTGGTGGTTCGATCCCCGGCTGCTTCGGGTCACATGTTGATTTGTCCTTGAGCAAGACACTTAACCCCAAATTGCTCCCGGAGGCATAGCCATCGGTGTGTAAATGAGTATTTAGATTAGATCCTGATGGGCAAAGTTGGCACCTTAGTAGCCTCTGCCATCAGTGTATGAATGTGTGTGTGAATACTGACATGTAGTGTAGAGTGCTTTGAGTGGTCGGAAGACTAGAAAAGCAATAAATGCAAGTCCATTTAGTATTAAGATTTTATTTGTGTCATTTTAGAGATAGAGAAAAATCTGAAATGCTGCCAATAACAATACAGAAGTAGAACGAAAGCGTGTTAAGATCTCTAAAGGAATGAGTTGACCTGCATGTGGATGGATTTACTCACAGGCAGGCGTAGGGTTGGGCGATATGACGGTATACACCGTGCATTCCATCCATTTTGACTTCACCCCTCCTTAGTCTTTGTTGCTCTACAGTATAATAATAACATAATAGCCACCTGATTTCCTTCTTTGCTCTCGACACACAAGAGTCATGATTACATTTGCTGAAACAACTGATGGGGAGGACTGTCTCCTTTTTCAAGACCACATTCTTTCCCTAACATTGACCAGGTGCTTTGTGTGTTTAAACATAACCATAAAAAGGTAAATCATACTTAAGCTGCTATGAGGGAATTGGAAAACCAAATTAAATCCATTGTCGTTAAACATTTTGCAGGTACATTTTTTGCCACTTAGCTGTTAGATTCATTAAAACATCTCTCATTAAGTTGATAAAACATGCAGACAGCATTACATTTCTGTTCCAAATTATTTGTATGTAGTCATTTCTGGGAGATGGGGTGACTATATTATTTGTAGAATGAATATCATCCTGTTTGTGAAGTTAGTGATACGTCTTGTTTTCAGTTCTGCCATTTTTGTCACAGTAGTCCCCTTCGATTTCTCACACTTTGATTTAACCCGTGCCTTCTCAAACTAAGTGTGAATGAATAAGAAGGAAATAAAATGAGAGAAAAGGTGTTACAGTGTGAGAAAACCGTAGCGACACCGACAGAGACACTTACACTGAGAGAGAGGAAGTGAGAGAACAAATCAGGAGAAGGCAGAGAAAAAGAGGGAGGAAGTGAGAGAACAAGGTTTAGAAACAAGGCAGAGGTGATAGACAGTTACGAGGATATAGATAGCTTTATGACGATATGACCAACACATTATCACCACCGCTGACGTCTGACATGGAGAACGTTCCAGTCCATTTCACTTTTGAGCTATTGCATTACTTTATCACTTCTAATTAAACATCATAGTTGTAGGTCACAGACGCACCTCCAGAAGGCAACATCATCGTCATTACCAGAACTTCACATGTTCTTTGCTGAGGCCTTATGCACACATCAGGCGGCAAACTCCGGGTCTGAAAAGTGAAGCCAATGCAGAAGAGCCTTAAACTTACATTCTTTCTAACAGCCAGCAGGGGGCGACTCCTCTGGTTGCAAAAAGAAGTCTGATTGTATAGAAGTCTATGAGAAAATGAGCCTACTTCTCACTTGATTTATTACCTCAGTAAACATTGTAAACATGAGTTTATGGTCTCAATTGCTAGTTTCAAGTCTTCTTCACTACAGAATGATGTTCATTTAGTCAATTATGGTCCCATTTAGAGTCAAATAGACCATAAAGCAGGGGATGCTTTAGGGCGTGGCTACCTTATGATTAATGGTTCGCTTCCACGGCGTTGTCCATTCTGGTAGTTGCAACTTTAACCCTTTCACAATGTCTTTTCAGTTCATGAAAGTTAATTGTAGCATTTTGTGATGGTGAGGGGAAAAAAGCCGAACTCTGGCCCCAATGCTGGCTGTCCTATTCCAACCTGTTCTCTCTGCCAACTCGTCAAATACAGCATCATTATTAGATGCTCAGAGCAACGGATGTAGTATTATGTGCGCGATAGTCCGCTTTGGGTGGGTGGGTCAAACAAACACAGGACTTTCACCGCTGTTTGTGGCCCGTGTAAAACTAAAAGTCAACGTTGACTTATTTTGTCACGTCGTTACTTTTGTTGCCTAAACCTTCCTGTGAAGACGGGGAAGTTCATTTTGAAAAGACACTATGCATGTAACAAGCATATACTGACACATCCTACCTGAAACGTTTAAAACTGACACTAGAGGGGTACGTGGAGTGTGATAGTTTGAAGCTTAGGGCCACTGAACAAGCTGCAGTATTTGACGAGTTGGGAGTGAGAATGTGTCGCCTATTCCTGATAGCAGTCCTGCTGATGATAATAATAATAATAATGCTGATGACACAGGTTACAGGAATGACACTTTGGTAATTACCTCTTACATTTCTCGCTCATGAAGTAATATATTTATCACCTTATGGCAGTTTCCCTCTAGCAGAATAGAACTAGTCTCTAATAAGGACCAAAAACAATGACGGTTTCCTCGGTAATGATGGACACGACCGCCGCGACCTAAATGAGAGGATGTATTTTCATCACCGCAGACGGAGGATAATGATCATAATTCAGACGACACCTAGAACTGAGATAAATATAGTGGCTGGCGTCAGCTCATCACTGCTCCATTGTCTCTCGCTTTTCCTCTGCTGGTCTTTATGTAATGTTTCAGAACAAACTTATATTTATATAACAGGCCTTACAGCAAGCCTACATTACATTAGATACAGAAGAACAAGGCAGGATGTGTTTCAATATTTAACCAAACCACAATCTTACCTCCCAAAAGTATTTCAAAAGTACTACAACAGAAACAAAGCCTTTACAGCAGGGGTGTAAGAAAGTATTGATACACATGAGTAGCGCACTGCTGTATAGATTCTTCAAAACGCTGTATAGATTTTTAAATAACCTCTTAAAAATCTGAAGACCCGCCGGCCGCTATTCTGTCTTTTGGAGGTTGTAGCGGGCTCGGTCCTAGAGGTAGAATGAAAGTACTGGCATCATATGAAACTAGAAAACCTAAGGAATCCATTGGTACCAACCACAATGTCATATTTGCATGACACAAATGACGCTAAATAACATTCCAAAGTTGCGCTAAATTTTGGCGAGGAAAAACTGGCATGGCCATTTTCAAAGGGGTCCTTTGACCTCTGACCTCAAGATATGTGAATGAAAATGGGTTCTATGGGTACCCACGAGTCTCTCCTTTACATGCATGCCCACTTTATGATAATCACATGTAGTTTTGGGCAAAAAAGTTTTTTGCATACAGTATAAATGTGTTATTTTCACCTATTCTAAAATGGTGTATTTGAATATTTCTGCATACTGGGGTCCCTAAACAGTCTTGGAATTACATAAATTCAATGGATCCAATGAGTCCATTTGTAGTCTTGTGTAATGATGTTAGTCGCCATAGTAGCCATTTCACACAGTGACCTTTTTTACTCCGATTTTATAGATATGATAATCGCAATATATGGCCTTGCTTACATTGTCCCAGTATATTGAATCGTTACCCCTATATCATGATCGTATCACCAGATTCTTGCCAATACACAACCCTACTTTACAGTGGTTTTATTTGGGCAAGATTTCCACAAAAAAAATCATCATATTATAACTTATCATATTACTAACTAAAAGGCTCCTGAGGAAGTCCTAACTCAATAGCTGCAGGAGAACCCCCCCAGCTGAAACTAAGCCAAATATGATACAGTTCCAAAAAAGGAGCTGGTCGGTTCCACTGCAAATTATTGTTGGCAAACTCTTTCAAACTCTTTGAACCATCTGGAAGCTTCCTACCAATAACGGTAATTGAGATGCAGAAACACTGGCTGAGGTGAAATCATACGGCAGACATAAAAAGCAAATAACTTATATTAGTCATTAGCGGGTTGTCGCTGCCAGTGAGAATTTAAAACGATTGCCTGAATCCTGACATGCAATTATGTTTTATTTTGGTGAATGTAATCACCTTTCAACTTCGCTGAAATGTGGGTATTTTCCAAGCAGTGATGGAAATATCCTTTTTCCCCCTCTTCTCCAAGCTGACTACAGAGCACAGACTTTTTTTCATTCTGTCGATCATTCTCCGTCTTTTCCTTCTTCCATCATTCTTGACAATTTAGGTCCATATTTCTTCCTTCCTCCTCCTTTCTAACAGCCTCTACCTTTTTATCCTCCTCCTCCTCCTCCTTTCTGTCTGCCTCTCTCTTTCTCCATCTGCTCCTCTTCAGTTCGTCTCTCCCCTCCTTTTCCTCTCTCTCCTTTTCTGCGGTAGAGGAAGCAGTCTGTCATGCATGGCTGTCCGTGAGTGAGCAGCGAATCAAAAGCCCCAGCGTCGGCATAAACCTCCGCCAAGCAGCAGAAATCCTATTTGAAAGCCTCCAGATGCACTGACAGCTCAGTGGAGATGCACACACACACTAATTCACACACACACATGGAGGCACATACATACACAGTATACTTATGAACAAATCTAGAAATGTGTGCATGCTGTATATAAATTCCCATATGTGGGTACTGACACACGTTCTCACATGCATATTGGACTCACATTTGCTGTAAAGGAGTACTAACCGGATTGTCCCTGAGGATTCTTCTTCAGCACAAACCACAACCGATATGTCACTGTTCTGTACAGACAGAGAACGGCTCGATTAAAAGATTAATTTGGTTAGTTAGTTAAAAGTGATTAATTTGGTTAATTACCAATCCAACATAAAACAAGCAACTTTGGCATCACCCCAACGTCGATCCATCTTCATTTATCCATCTTGAAAAGGCCACAGCAGTGTTCAGCTCTTCACTGCCACGTTTTTCTTTAATCTCTTCCCTTTTTTTCGGGCCTGTTGTTTCAGCCAGAAAGGTATAATGCTAATTTGTACTGTATATGACGAGCTGACAAAGCATACAAACTTGAGAAGGGACAATTTGCTCCGACCTTGACCACCCATTGGCTTAAGAGAGGTGAATTTATCATGCAGTATTAGCTGTCATGAGCTTATTAAGACAGCTTGGATCTGCTTTAGCTACATAATACTATCATTTACTGTTAAAGGGATAGTTCGGGTGTTTTGAAGTGGGATTGTATAAGGTACTTATCCATAGTCAGTGTATTACCTACAGTAGATGACGGTCGGCACGCCCCCGAGTTTGGAGAAACAGACAGGAGTTACCGCACAGGAGCAAAGCAATGTACTGCTGTGGACGGGGCTGGCAGCAAAATGTATTTTAGCCTCCTAAAAGGAAGGCTCACCTAAAAAATAAATATCCATTTAAGTTAACGCCATATTTAGAATATTTTCACTGCTTTATCTTGCCGTCAGACAGCCTTTCCGACAGGGAACTGAACTGAAAGTGAAAGTCTTCTGTGCTCTCTTCAAAGCCACCAGACTCTGTTGACAATAACAGTATAGATACGTTTCACTTTCTGTTCAGTTCTCTGTTGGAAAATATTCTAAATATAGTGTACACTTCACCTGATATTGATTTTTTTAGATACGATAAAATACGTTTTGCTGCCGGCCTGCCCTCAGCAGTACATTACTTTGGGTCCATGCAGTAACTCCTGTCTGCTTCTCCAAACTGGGGGCGTGCCGACCGTCATCTACTGTAGGTAATACACTGACTATAGATAAGTACCTCACACAACCCCACTTCAAAACACCTGAACTATCCCTTTAACAATTCTGCTCCTGTCTAGCCAACCTATTTCCCCACTTTGTCAGGACAAATTTTTAGTTAAATGTTTTGTTAACAATCACTTGGAGCACTAACAGCAGGAGATTAGTTTGCTAACTTCTGTTATATAAAAAGATAACCTCGTACATATAGTATGTCGAGCATGTACAGTGTTTATGTAGAGTCTGTATTTTTTCGCATTTCTTTTCCAAAAAAAATCAGTATTTCAGTATTTTCACATGCTCCATGCATCAATTTAAGTGCATCACATTCAGGGGTAGACACATATTATTAAGGTAAATGAATAAATAAAATAAAGATGTAAATGTATAAATGTGATTTCGTTGACACAGTTTACATAATCTTCACAGTCTTTTTGTTTTTTTCCCATTTACATTTGTCTAATAAGTATTACCAAACAGCTTTTGTCTCTTCCAGGAACATAAAAACACGTCGCTCTTTGTGGACTACAGGGCTACCGCACATCTTGTAGAACAGTAAATGAACAAGATTTCATGACGGGCCAATAGGTTGACTTAATAGGCCATTCTGCCATGTCAGTTACTGACAGAATCACAAAGGCATGCTGCTTTAAAGGTCACATATTATGCTCATTTCCAGGTTCATAGATGTATTTTAATGTTGCACTAGAACATGTTTACATGCTGCAATGTTCAAAAAACCCTTTATTCTTCTCATACTGCAGCCTGAGTCTGCCTGCCTCAGAGCCTAATTCAGCCTCTGTCTGAAAACCACTGATTCACAGCCTGTCTCCTCCCACTCTGCTCTGATTGGTCAGCGTTTTCTGTCAATCAAACTTCCTCAACAACAACAGCGTCACCCTCCCCCTCCCTCCCGGAGAAGCTCTGGAGAGAGAGACGAGTGGAGAGATAGACGAGTGGAGAGATAGCAGCTAGAATAGAGCTTATAAACCACTTTAAAGTTTATAAACCAGAAACTTCACCCAGCGCACGTTACCGGAGGAATCTGATCAGAAATCGGCGACACATGATGAACATCTGCGGTCCAGATTCCAGGTTTTCCTGACGGTTTCTCTCAGGTAAATAATACTATTTATAGCTCTGTTAGTTAACTCAGTGTTTACCTCATGCATCAACTCTGTAAACCGTAAACATACACTCTGTTTTACGTCTGTCTTTACAGATCCATCTGTGAGAAATGACCGACAGAATCATCCCAGAGGAGAGCAGACAGCTGTGGGCAGATGGGAGATACAGAGCTAACCCGTTAGCATGTATCTACATGCTAACGGGTTAGCTACATGCTACCGCTATGAGACGGTGTGTAAACACAGCGACCATCAGGGTGGAAAATAGAAGATGTGAAACAGTAGTCAGTTCATTATTTCTGCTAAAAGATAAATGTATGGAAGATCAGAGTAATGGTATATTATTTACAGTAGTAGCTGTCTCTGTGTTACCATGACTACAGACCACCGGAGCTTAGCTTACCATAGTTTACCAGAGCTGAAGACTTTCTCCTGTACCATGTTAACATAACTAACTAACAGGTGAGATGATTACAAATGCTGTGAATAATTAATATTGTCATCTGTCAACTCAAATAAAGTTTGACTGTGAAACAGAAATGTGTTGTGTTGCTTACAAGTCACTATTTACTACCTGTACTCTGCTACATGCATGACATCAAATATATATAATATATAAATATCATCTGTTTAAACAGTGTAATTACATAAAGCCTTTGTGAAAGAACATGTTATATTTAGATGATGGGAGTACATGAAGCCTGTTCTGCTGGTTCTTGCAGACTTTGCTCAAGTTAGGTTGAGGAGGAGAGACAGTGACGCGCTGTGGGGCGGGGTCAGCTACTGAAGGTTCTCTCTGGTTCGACCAGGAAACCCTTACATGGCTTGCATTTCTCTAATGACGTCAGAAGAGAAGGAAAAAAAGCGATTTTTTTTTCTGCACCCATTTCCGGACAAACGGAGGAGGAGAAAAAGAGAGAGGATGGTCTTTTATGATACTATGGTGGCCTGTAGACACACTGGGGACAGATATTGATGTTTAAAAGACATGGAAAAGTGCATTTTGCATAATAGGTGACCTTTAAATAGTCTTTACACAATTTTGTAGGGCACGTTCATCTTTACCAGATTCTTTTTGACTCTGAGAGGCCCCAGTAGGAATAACACCTCTAACCCTGCCTGTGTTACTGCCCTGCTCCTTCCAATTAGTCACACAGTAGCACACTTTCTTCTTTCTTTTAAGAGTCTCCACTCCACTTGACATTCTTCTATTTCCCTTTAGTCCTCCCCAGCCTCGCTCTGAGCTCTCAGCTTTTGTTTTGTCCACCCTATTTCCTCTTATTTTTCTTCCTGTCTTTCCCTCGCAACACCTTTATACCTTTCTCTCTACTCGTCTCACTCCTGGCCGATAGTTTTCACACCTTGACAGGCGAACACGACTGTCGCCACGGAAACCGGGTGATCCACAGTGAAGGTCACTGTATCTATCACGTGTGTGTGTGTTCGCTGAGATGGCGAGCATTGCTGTCGGTTTCCATGTGTGAAGCTCTGTGGGCATGTTGGGACATCAAGGCGGAGAAATCTGCAGGGAGTGACTGTGATGGCAACAGCATTACGAGGGTCACCAGGGGACACGCACTGCACACTCAAACACAGAAACAAACACGCATGTATCAGGCTCTACATAACTAGAACTCAACAACATTTACCTCCTGTCTCTTTTCTGTGTATTTGACCTCTTTTTTCTATCTTCACATAGCTCACTCTGTTTACTCCATCCAAGTCATTGAATGTGTTGTTTCGAGATATTATGCATATGAATAACAATTCCTAGAAATGATTACTTTCTGTTCCTATTTCCAGGGATACCTAAAAAGCTGCAGACACAACAAAACATAAATCTAAACAATAGCAGACTGTCATTGCTTTCTGTTTTTCCACCCGTTCTCAATCCCAACCCGTCAAATACCACTGCTTGATCAGTGCCCCTCGTCGTCTGATACCGACGCACCCTTTAGCATCTGTAGGCGACACATCAGGCTTTCAACTAACTCCAATGTAAACCCCTCCACATCATTATTAGACGCTCAGAGCAACCAACATTGTATAATGCCGAATTCACACCAGTGCAGCGGTGAGCTGCCATGCAATGTCTATGAAAAGCTGCGGCGGCCGCTCCTGAGCTCAGCGAGCTGCGGCCGTTTGATTCTGCGGTAAAGTAAAAGTTGGGGAAAGTTGAACTTTTAGCGGCAAAGTGCGGCCAAAGAGAACCAACAGCCAATCAGTGAACAGATCCTGTGACTCCTGTGACATATTGACCAACGTAACCAAGAATTTCTTCCCGCCTGAAACACATGAACACGCCTCCCAGCTGGCGGGTGAAAGGGCAGGTGAGATAGATCAAACAAACACAGAGTTTCACCCAGGAGACCGTTTTTCATGTCCCGTGTGAAACCAAGTCAACGTTGCACAAACCACCTTATTTTTCGTAACAAACATACTTATTTGAACTCAAACCATGATCTTTTCCTAAGCCTAGCCTTGTATCCATATACAAGTCACTTGAAATAATAACTGTGAATGGGGCCATTGATGATACAAATGAGAACTGCATTCCCTCTATTTCATTCTATTCTTTGCAAATGTCATTGTTTAGAGAAGGACTATGATGCAAACATGCAAACAGATTGGACTTAAGCTGGACACACTTGGTTTGTTTCCTACTGTTTCTACTCGGGCTTTTTGAGTTGAAACTGACACTCGTGGTAGAGTGACTTTGGAGAGAAGCTTTCTTCTGCTTATGGATATTTAGTTCCAGCAATGGACACACATACAGTCCTCTTTGTTGTAGTGGAATAAATTCCCCATTAAATAGCAGATATGGGTTATGAGAACGGTGTCGGTGTGTGTGTGTCACTGTACGGCCAGTTCAGGATTATTTCTTAATATAGCAGAACAGAAGTATCATAGTGATAGCTGCCCTGTATGTGTATGTGTGTGCTTGTGTGTGTGTGGCCTGTGCTTGTGTGTGTGTGGCCTGTGCCTGTTCTGCCTCTCTAAACTGGCACTGGTTAAATCCAAGCCCGCCTGGCAGAGATAGCTACCGGAGAGACAGAAATAGAGCAAGAAAAACAAAACCTGACTGTTGAGTCCAAATGAGTCCAAGTAAAATCATGCTGAAATATCTCACAGCATGAGAATTGGAGTACTTGAGAAGGTATATATTTTTAAAGAATGAAGTGAAATTAATCTTTAAAAATATTTTCAACTACAACAGTTAAACCATGAGATGAACATGGATTTGTATCATGTCATTTTGACTATTCCTGTACGTATATATTTCATACATAGTGACAACAAAATAATATTGTGATAATATTATAATTTTATTTTTCGTCCAACATTGGCTTTTTTTCTTTTTTATATTCTATTTATTGTTGTTTTTCTTGTGTTTTCTCCCCCTTTGGAAGGTCCAGTCGCTTCTTTTTGCGACTGTCACTTCTTCTTTCCTTCTGTGGTGGGGCCCCCACCATCCAGTCGGAGGCACTAATGCAGATGCAGAGTTTTCAGCCAGCAAAACTCGGAGTAGCAGCTTGTCATAATAGAGTAACCCTGGTCCACGGTCAGCCCACTTTAAGCGAGTCTGAGCTGAAGTTGTGGCTAACTTCGGGGCTAACCCCTTCAGTAAACAGACTGGGGCAAGCAATACACTGTAACTAAGTCTTGAGGAGTTGTAGCATTTATTCACCGACAGCCTAAACTGTACACACACTGCTGTACTCGCCGTCAGTCCGTCACACACACTTGTTCCCTCGCTCTCTTTGTCTGTCTGTCTGTCTGTCTCTTGACCGCATACCGACACTCGCTAATGTTAATCACACAACCTTTGCTCCTTAGTAGGAGTTTAGGAGTTTGCTACTTGTATAACACATTTCAGTTTCAAAAAACATTTTAAAAATACATAATTCCCCAATTCTTGGGCCTGGCGGGGAGTCAACCTAGGCCCCGGCGGCCCGCCACTAGGCCTCTGCCGGAAACCCTGAGATACAACGACATGACCCCTCGCCGGCTTCCCACCACAAACGTGGCCAATTGTGTTTATTGGATTGCATCAGATTCTTTGTTCGGCTATCTGAAACTGAACCCTGGGTTAGTTACATTTGGAAATAATCCAACCAAAGCCTGACCCCATCCTGAAGATTTAGGCAAGTTGCTGGACTCTACCCTTGGTCTTTGCAGTTGTGGGTGGGAATTTTGTCCCTGCGCAGACCTTTTGTTTCCATTTTGTACTTTTTAAATAGTATTTGTTTACATTATGTGTGAGGAGGAGGGTCTGTAGCTCACTTAGACAGTCATTCTTACTTCAGCGTTCGTCATTGTAATTGTTGATCAGATATCTGAGGGAGTTTCTCTGCCGTTTTATTAAAAGAAGGCTTTTCTTCCCTCTGTTGTACCTCCTTTTACTCCCTCTCCTCACCTTAATATATGCCCTCATGTCTCCTTATCACCCCCTCCTCCCTCTTTTTCCCACCTCTTATCTCGCTGCCCTTTCTCTCTCACCTTATCCCTCTCTTTCTCTCTCTCTTTCTTTCTCTGTGCTTTTCTGACTCGTGTTCTGAGGTGTGCAGCAGAAATGGGGGGAGGAATGGGAGTTATCTTCTTGCATGTATGGTGAGGATCAGGTCTATTCTGGGGAAGTAGGGTGAAATGGGGGAGGAAGAGGGGGAGAAAAACTGGAGGGATGAGGATTCTCTCTCCACATGCATTAACCATGAGAGCAGAGCGGCTCCAGGCAAGCAGCACACACCTGGACACACACACACACACACACACTCACACACACACTCATACACCTGCACTTAAACAAACATGCAAACATCCAGACAAACGCATACTTTAGTCAGCTCACATTGACACGCATACACGCACACGCATGTGCACATGCAAGCGCACACATACACATACACACACACACACACACACACACACACACACACACACACACACACACACACACACACACACACACACACACGCACACACACACACACACATTGAGTGCAGCTGCAAGCCCAGCAGTTCAGGCTCGGGAATTTATAATGAGTTGTTTTAAATGATTAATGCCTTATGCTGGCACTCACAGATGCCTGCAGACAGACAGACAGACTGACAGACAGAGGGCACCTACGCTGGGAAAAACTAACTGAAAAAAAAAGAAATAGAAGAAGAAAAGGGATAGATGTGACCCTTTCACATAACCTGGAGTTACTTGATTCAGTGTTAATACAACAAATATTGCTCAATGCGTCTTTAATTGGTCTTTGCAGTAATGAGCTTGTCTGTTAACAAAGACAAGTGAAATATGTGATATGCATGTCTACGATGATGACCACACCTTATTTCCCCTCTCGATGTTATCATTATTGTCTGTAGGTATGTTTTCAACAAATCATACCCTGCTTTATGGTCTATTTGACTCTAATTGGGACCATCATTTACTAAATGAACATCATGCTGTATTGAAGAAGACTTGAAACTAGCGATTGAGACCATAAACTCATGTTTACAATGTTTACTGAGGTAATAAATCAAGTGAGAAGTAGGCTCATTTTCTCATAGACTTCTATACAATCAGACTTCTTTTTACAACCAGAGGAGTCGCCCCCTGCTGGCTGTTAGAAAGAATGCAAGTTTAAGGCACTTCTGCATTGGCTTCACTTTTCAGACCTGGAGGTAGCCCACTGGTTTTGAGTCATAATTTCTACAGTCGCTATAGGCTTTGTTGCTTTAACATAAACAGTTGCTGCTTAGGGGCATTCGCTGAGGCGAGGCTGTTGTCTTGTCATATCAGTCAGTCAACCACCTGTCAGCTGAGAGAAGTAATTTAAGGACACAGCCACAGTGTTCAGACACTTCCGCTTCGACACTGACACACACACGCAGACGCCACTGATGTCCGACACTATCACACATGCACACACCGAAGGGGAGGAATATGTTGGAGATAAAAGGACAAGAGGAGAGAAGGAGGTTGGTTGATGGAGAGGGAGAGACTGGCCGTAGGAGGTTTTTAAAAGGCCGACTGGGTGCTGTCCCTGCGTGATAAGACTGTTTGAGGTGGAGGTGATACGACTCATTCACACTCGTGTACCTCTGCAAACAGGTCTGTCTGGCTGGCTTCCTGGCTGGATAGATGTCTTATTGGCCTCTTCCTCTTGAAGACTCCAGACACCCTTTGGTGCAATGTCCTCAATATGTCTGCCTCATGGGGTTGTTGAAGTCATCAAAGGAATAATAAAAAAAGAAAAATCAAAGCAAGAAATTAAAATGTTAAATCAATTAATCAAACTTTGTTAGCAGGTCACTCTTCCCCTCTGAGAAAAATCTGAAAAACGAACTATATCTAACTCTCCACTTTTCTTTTAATCTTTACCTCCAACACACAGATATTTATGGCCACAATGGTGAATGCCTCGTATTCATTCTTCAGATTCTTCCAAGTCCTTTCCAATTCTTCCTAACCAAACACTGATAACTTTTCCTGCTTGGGCCAGAGTCAAAAACGTTACTCGCTGCAGTCGTCACCGCTGCTCTCTCTCTCTCTTGCTTCACCACTCACTTCCAACGTATGCGCCAAAATGACCTACGCTAATCTTACAACAGCTGGCTCTAGAGAGGGCCATTCCGTTTTCGTTTTGGCCATCATAGTTCTCCCACACGCTTGGCTCACGGGAGAAGCTTCAGTTGGCTGCAATCTGCAACCTCACCGCTAGATACCGCCAGATCCTACACACTGCTCCTTTAAGCGTTGGGAGAGACACTATGGTACCATTTCCAGTTGAATTCAGCCTCTACAAACCATGTGGATTAGTCTGTACTGTTTCCGATGCTGTTGGTATTTTATTCAGTTGACGTTCACTTGAGGCGGCATAAGCAGCTTTTGCTGAATTGAAATAGAGTGGGTACCATCGCCCACCATCCCTCCAGACAGAAAGAAACTGTAATATCAGTTTTGAACCCCTTTAACAGGCACAGCTCTCTTTAATGCAAACTTGGCAAGTTGAGGTTCTCTGGTCTTCCCCCGGCTCGTCACCATCTCCTCCTCCTTCTCGCTTTTTTCCTCCTCTGTCAAAAAGTGCTCTTTTTTTTGCGTTTTAGTGAAGAGAGTAGAGCTGTGTGTGTTTCAGTTGTTTTACCATCTGCCACTTTGGGCACCTTTTGTGAACATCCAACGTAAAACATTTCTCTTTGTGTTTTGGTTGAGGCACATCTCTTGTGCTGGTTGTCAGTTTGTGGTTACCGGTAAATTGTACCTGGAGACATTTTTATTCATAGGTAATATATTTATTTCATTTTTCTTTTTTGCAGCAGACAAAAAGTGATTTATATCAGGACACACAAAAACAAAAATAGGTTCATAAGGACACTTTTTCGTGTATTGTCACTTACTCGTTATTCATTAATGTTTCATACACTATAGCTACTTGGAAAGTCAAGGATCATGGACAGTATACTTATTTTCTATACAGACAGTACAGGACTTTGTTATAATGGTCAATATTGTATACCATCTTTGTTTATTCTTCCTTTAAAGAGTCTCCCCTACCATTAAAGTGTTGTTCATCCTGTGTAAAAGAGCTGTTAATCCCCAAAACAGTGTTTGATTTAGTGCCGTATGGTCTAAATTCTGTTTCACTGTGTTTCCCTGACAGTAACATAACAGAGGAAGCACAGAACACTTGACATTTTGGTTTATGTATATATAGTTTACAATTTAGTAAACTAAGTGCTGAGGAAGAACGAGATGAGGTTAAAATCTGTCTATCTCAACATCTGTTTGACATTAATTATTTTTGTTGTTGTTTTTATATCATTCTGTAGCTTCACAGTGGTGTTGCTTACATATTCAAATTCGAACATTGAAATTTTAGTCAAAGTATGTATGTCTTTGCGTCAAAATACTATTTTCCCACACCCTTCTCAAAACTTTTTCCCCCATGACCTGATGTAGATTTCTGCATGATGACGCTGCTACATGTAAAGTATACATACATCCTTATAGTCAGTGTATTAACGTTACATACCGTAACTTAGATGGCGGTTAGCATGCTCCTAGTTTGGAGAAGCAGACAAGAGTACCGGCTCGGAAGCTAAGCAATGTACTGCTGTGGATGCCACGTTCGGACCGAAAGTTACACAATAACACAAACAAACAGACTGACCGAGGCAGCGGTATACCAGCAACTCCCGTTGTTCTGCGAGGTAAAATTACTGTTTTTGTGAATGGAGTCTGGTGGCTTTGAAGACAGTGATATAATTGCTTCCGTTCCCCGCTGGAAAGGGCTGTCTGATGGCGAGGTAAAGCAGTGAAAGTATTCAAAATATAGCGTACACTTAAACTGATATATATTTTTTCATGTGGTTAACGTGCCGTCACGTAATTTTAACACATTCCATGCCACCCCACGTATTTCTGTAAGATCAGGCTGTTAAAAATGCATTCAAGTCCCATCATTCACCCTGATTCTCTCTTTCTTATCTCTTTCTCTTTGGTCATCTTTTCTCCTGTTTCTTTTGGTAGCTCCACTTTCTTTGTCCTTTTCCTCCTCCTATTCAATATTTCCCTTTGCTCACTATATCCATTTGCATTTCCATTTTCCAAATGCTTCCAAATGCTTTATGAGTTCTTACTTTTTTCATCCATCCATCCATCCATCCATCCATCTATCCATCCATCCATTGCACTACCTCATGGTATTGTTTTTCTGTCTGACTCAAATCTACTATTGATCTAACAGCACAGGCTTAGACCAAAGCTTTTAATCACAAGTTCACAAGTTGCACACACACACACACACACACACACACACACACACACACACACACACACACATACAGACACGCACACACACACACAGACACACACACACACACACACACACACACACACACACACGCACACACACGCACACACATACACACACTCTTTTTTCTTTCTTTCTCTCAGTCTCACTGAAACAATTCGGCAACTAAATTCCTGCATGTTATATTCCATCTATATGTCTGTCTGTCTGTCTGTCTGTACATTTACATACACACTTTCTCTCACACAGAGTTCACATAGAGGCTCTGACCATATTGGACTGGGCTCAAACTGCTGAGGCAGATTTTAATTAAGAAACGTGCATTATAGTGTGATAGTGTCAATACAATCGACTGGTTGGGGTTATTCAGTGAAGGGAGGCAATGGATGAATGGCACAGGTGGTGTGTGTGTGTGTGTTTGTGTGTGTGTGTGTGTGTGTGTGTGTGTGTGTAGATGACACTGAGGATGGGTACAGGGTGGTGTTTATGTGCAAGACTGTGGCAACAGAGGATAGACTGAGATGGCATGATAAGAACAGGATTTATGAAATTGGAACGGATGTTGGACGGTGTGTGTTTGTGTGTTTGTGTGTGTTTGTGTGTGTGTGTGTTGGGGGGGTACAGAGCCTCTGAAGTGAGAGGCGGGCGTGTTTTATGACTTTCTCTTTGCCAGGAGCTTGCTGATGGTAATCATGCTGAGATAGACCTTTGTGTGCGTGTGTGTGTGCGTGTGTGTGTGTGTGTATAGTCCATTCATCAGGACAAAGCAGAGAATGAACTGTCAGCTGAGGTGCTATTAGGTCTTGAATGTCTTTCTCTGTGTCTTTAGATGTTGCATTTCACGGTTCAGACTCATCTCTCTGTTCCAGTTGGCCTGAAGTATTAGTGCATTACAGGAAATGAAAGAGGAATGCATAAATGTAGAGCATGATTTAGATGTTTAATCGAACTCTGGAATATTTACTCCTTCAGTTTTTTTCCCTCATTTAGCTCGTGAGACTCCAACCCGTTCTCACTCACAACTCGTCAAATATCGGAGACCGATGCATGGGGTACCCCTCTTACGTTACTTTTGCACGTGTCAGGGACGGCGTGTCAATATACGCCTGTTGCATCCACGAGTATCCGCACGCCGAAAGTGACGTCACACCATCAGACACGGCCCTTCTTGGGGGTTCCTTTCGGCAGATATTCGCCTGTCCACGCAGAGAATGTCTGTTTGCCGCGAGGAGAATAAGATCCAAACGTTTCCTCGTCAGCTCATGTCCGTGCGGCCGTCCTTGTGAAAAGCATAACCGATGCAAAATAAACTTCCATTTTCACAAGAAGTTAGGTTTAGGTAACACAACCACTTAGTTAGGTTTAGGAAACAGTCGTGGTTGACGGTAACTTAACTGACTAAAGACTCACTAGCAACCGCCTAACGACTCACAGGACTAACGATACTAACGAGTCCCGTGACTAACAACTTGGTTGAAAGTTTTGTGTTTGTTTGACCCATCCACCAGCCCTCCCATGGGACTCTCACACTCTTTATTCTATGTCAGTTTATCTGACGTGTAATGACGCTGTGGGTGGGTTTACATTGGAGTTAGTTGAAATCCTGGTGCGTCGCATACTGCCGTTAAAGGGTGCCTCCGTGCGTCAGTATCTGATGCCGAGGGGCACTTACCAGCGGCGGTATTTGATGATTTGGGAGTGAGAACGAGTTGGAAGCTCAGTCACTGCACATATACGCCTAAAATATAAGTATCAGTTCTTTTAAAAGATAGCGGTGATGTGAATTATTATAGGTTCAAGAAAACATCAGGACACAAGTTGTCAGAGATATAAGAACATGGATGTTGACATGTGATAGACACCATTGTTTCATTTGTGCTATGAACACCAGAGAAGTACGGACCAGAGTTACAGGAACTGGAACCAGATTTGGTTCAGCTTTCTGCAGTTAATAAACGTCCCATAATGTCTCCTAAGTCGCATATGAATATAATTTGTGGGGAGAAAATGTTTGTTTAACATAGCAGAATGTATCAGGCAGGGTACCACTGGCAACCAGCAGGAAACAGACCCAAAAGCACGACTCACAGACAAAAATACAGGAGTAGAATACAGGAAATGTCTGGGGAAGACAGGCGATGGTATCAAAAACACGAGGCAGAGACTTAGTCAAAAAATACAGAAGCACGGTCATAAACACTAGGAATCAACTGGGAAGATTATCACTGGAATGCTCACGAAAACAGTACACTAAAACAGACAAAAGGGGAGCACACAGGCTAAATACACAAGGGAGGAAGGGCGATTAGGGACAGGTGAAACTCACCAGGGGAAATCACACAGGCGGGAAAAACACAAGGTGAGTATACCAAAACAAAACAGGAAAAAACAACTGAAAACTGGAAATAAGTAAAACATAACTTAGATTCAGCACCGGGATGTAACAGAATGACTCCCTGGTAACCAAGAGTCCGGTTCACTTGTAATTGAACAGTGTGCACCGACTATAAAAGGGCAACACACTTAAATGAACAAAGTCATATTCTACAACTTTTTCTACAAACTTTCTTTTTTTTAAGTAAATGAATGATTAAGTGTGATGACACCCTAAATTGTCAACATGCTATGCATCAATTTCATTATGAATTCACTTTTATTAAAGCTGATAATTCAGTATCATTAAAATCTTAAGCATCTAATCTGTCAAACTGTTCTCAATATGTCAAACAACGTCTACACGGCCGTCCCTTATTTTGATGCCATTAATCTTATTGTAGGTGCAGAAAGGCAAGTTTACCCACTTCATAATGCGAGCATAAATCTTTATAAGTCATAATTATAGCAGTAGTTAAGTGGTTTCAACATTAACGATGGCTCCGTTGTAAAGATCTTGTTCTGTGGTCGCTCCTTTTCTTTGTTTTCCATCACAGGTCTGTTGTTTCTGACGTCCAGTACACCTGTTTCGATGCTTAAGTGAACACAAAGCTCATGTGAAAAGTGTAGACACGTGTGTTTGTGTATATTCTATATTTCTGATGATCAGTTTTAGACCTTGAGAGTGAGGACATTTTTGGAAAGTAAGGACAGTTTGTTCGGTCTTCACTTCTTCAGAATGGCTTTTTTTAGTGTTAAAACTCGGTTCTGGTTAGAATTAGATTAAAGTTAGTGTAGACATGTAGTTGCGGTGGTCAAGGTTATGGTTAGAGGCTAGACGATGCATTATGACAACGGTTGTCCTCACAAGTATGTAGAAGGAATATAAAAGTGTGTGTGTGTGTGTGAGTGTTTCCATAATTAGCTGCAGAATCTCAGTACTTCATCATGGGAATACTTCCTGGAATGTCCTCTCCCTGTGTGGAATATTGATCAGTACATTAGTGTGCTGCCACGACTGTGAGCGGCCAGACAAACGGTTCACTCACTGGAGTCACTCTGCATAAGAGCCTCCTCTCAATGACTAACAGTCAAGATAAATGTGAAACATACAGCGGGTGCCCCCTCTGCAGACCCGCTAATGTTACATTTCACTTATTGGCCTTCCTGCTATATTCCTCGTCATTATAAATCTGACATTTATTGTAACGTTGAGTCATTTTCATGCAGTAACTCTTCATCTACATGTCTCCATACTGTCAGGATGTCCTCGGTAAATTCTGCATTTACTGATTCTGCTTCTTTTTTTGAACATCATGTCAATTATTTTGTTCATTCAACAAACTTCTACTTGATATTGATTTATCTACTTGATTCTGAGTCTGAAACAAATTCCTTTGCTTATTTTAGTTTCCTCGTAGGCATCATAAAGATCTGATTCATATAAATTCCCACAATGGAAAGTAAAACATATTGTTCAAAGCATGTACACCAGACCTCTGAATCCCCAACCGCATCCCTGATTTGTTTAGCAATTCTTATAGATCCTTTGTTGTGCCCACTGACGGCTGTTTCTTACTTTGTACGGCACGAAAATCCATCTTGTCAGGCGTCAAGTAATGCGTTTGTGTCTGGCAAGCCAGACCATGGGCCAATCCGCATCCTGTGAGGAGCTACAGGCGTGGCTTAGATGTGTGTGACGATACGGAGAGGCGATTGTTTGTTCTAAAAAACAATGGTGGCTCCTGAAGAGGTTAGCGTAGCTGCAATAGAGAGCTATAGGAATGAGTCCTAAAACCCTGAAATGATTTAGCACTTTTAGTAGTTAAGGTTCCCTTGTCAGGAAGTTAATGTTTTTTTTTGGTTAGATTCCTGAAATAAGGTCTGTGGTTAACACAAGCTTAAGATATTTTAACATTTTGCTCCACGAAATAAAATAAAATGAAGGGCTGCACGGTGGTGCAGTGGTTAGCACTGGCGCCTCACAGCTAGAGGGTTGCAGGTTCGAATCAGGCTTGGGACCCTTCTGTGTGGAGTTTGCATGTTCTCCCCGTGTTAGCGTGGGTTTTCTCCGGGTACTCCGGTTTCCTCCCACAGTCCAAAGACATGCAGATTAGGTTAATTGTGGACTCTAAATTGCCCGTAGGTGTGAATGTGAGTGTGAATGGTTGTCTGTCTCTATGTGTCAGCCCTGTGATGGACTGGCGACCTGTCCAGGGTGTACCCCGCCTTCGCCCAATGTCGGCTGCGATCGGCTCCAGCCCGCGACCCCTAACGGGATAAGCGGTTGCAGATGAGGATGAGGATGAGGATGAGGGAAATAAAATAAAATGGAAAAATCCCATTGGCTTTTTGTTGAGGGAACCAGGGCGATGCCAACTTCCTGATTGGTCTACAAAAATATGTCATCCCTGGAGCACTCTATAGCATCAGTTATATCAGAACTGGAGAGTACTTCTTCATTGAAAGAAGAACAAAGAACGGCACTGAAGGATTTTCTTGATGGAAAAGATGTTTTCACTTTTCTCCCGACTGACTTTGGCAAAAGGCTACATCAATAAAAGATAACGAAAGAAAATCAACCACAAAATTGGTGACGAGTGTGGACGTAAGCCGACTTACAGAAATAACAACTGTTAATGGCGTTGATTGGTTAGAGCAAAACAAAACAATATATCCCCACCTTCCAAGAAGAAATCTGCTGATATGAACACAATGTCAGGCTGAATGAACGAAGTGAAACAAAATGCCAATTCAATTTGTTTATCAGGTTTTTTAAAGTAGTTGTTCTCATATCTCCATTCTCCTTGATTTAGATTGTGCTATTATTGTTTTTTTGAAAAGCACTTTGTAACCTGGTACATTGTATTGCTCCATAAATAAATTCGACTCAAACTAAAAAGCATCTGTTCTTCTCTCCTGTCTCAATTTCCAACCCTCCACATTCATCTTCTCCTCATCCTCGCCCTGCCTTTCTATGAACACTCCTTCTGTTTGTCCTCACTCCTCCACCTTGCCCTGAAAGGCTGCTGTTGATAGACAGGTCCATTAAGAGCTGTGAACATGTCCCTGTGTCGAGGTGCATATGGATTCTGCAGGTGCATGTGAAGCTGTGTAATGCACTACATGTCTGTGTGTATACAGTCTACGCATTAATGTGTGTGTAGCCTAGGAAGTGAGCCACTGAGGCCAGACCACAACACCAAAACCACAAACATCGTCAAATGCCTGCGGTGGGCTTCATTTACTTTACATTATGTGTGACATTTCCAGCCACACTGAGCCAATTATAGCTCATGGAAAGTTAATTCAACCTCACTTTGATGTAATAAAGGCACCTGTAACCACGTCGTACTTGTATTTCTATAATAGACCCCCCACTGTTTCTCCATAGCGAGTGAAATTGTCGTATGAAAAATCTCAGAAGCAGCTGTTATACTCTACCTCTTCTCCTACTGTGATGTTTCACTCTCCCACTGTTTTCCAGAGCTGCTGTTGATAGAAACAATTTTGCTGATACTGTCACAAAGACAACAGCTTGTAGAAGAAAAGGATAAAAAAAACAACTGAAAAAAACCACTTTTGAAATTTAGATTTATATGTGTTGTTTATGGGGTAATTTAGTATTCACATTAATTACCTTAACTTTCACTGTTCTTACGTCTTGATTCCGACATAACTACCACTTAGAACAGATGTTAGTTTGCAGTGACGACGGTTGTCAATCTTGACGTTCAGCTTCAAGCCCAGCAAACTGCGCGTGCAGATTTGGTGCATCATTTGGTGGGTGTGGCTTAGCAGAGTGATACTAGGCACAGAGAGAGAGGTGGAAGGTTTTGTATTGGAATAATGAAGCCTACAGCTTTAATACAATAGCTAATATTTCAGTTTGTCACTTCTTGTGATGTGAAGTGTCCATATCTGATGCTTAGTGTCAAAAGGATGAAACTGTCCATGTTTTTGTAGGCTAACAAAGGGCCAACTTGGAGGGCTGAATAGGACAAAAAAAATAAAACTCGTGCAATTTTAGTTATAAGTTAAAAACGTTTCTTTATTAAAGGACCAGTGTGTAGCATTTAGGGGGATCTATTGGCAGAAATGAAATATAATATTAATATGTATGTTTTCTTTAGTGTATAATCACCCGATAATAACAATCATTGTGTTTTCGTTACCTTAGAATGAGCCGTTTATTTCTACATAGGGAGCGGGTCCCCTCTGCATGGAGAGTCCGCCATGTTGCACCGCCATGTTTCTACAGTAGCCCAGAACGGACCAACCAAACACTGATATCTTTTCCTGCTTGGGTCGAAGTCGATAACGTTACTCGCTTCCGTCGCCACTGCTCTCTCTCTCTCTCTTACTTCACCACTCACATCCCACTGTTTGCCGACATTCTTCAACTGAAGTCGGGTATATCTATATTGGTTTCACCTGCAGCTTGAAGTACATAAACTATGAATTTTCAGTACTAATGTGGTGAGACTCAAGCCTCTTAGCGATACCAAGGTGGTGAGATTATCGGAGAAACCACTGTGAAATGGTTCTGATGGAGGTTTTACATACAGTATGTGGTATGTCCAGTATGTCCATTAAATCTCTGGAGGTGCCCTTGAATAAGGCATTTATCATCCATATGGTCCAGTGGAGCTGCCAGCAGTACAGGACTGTGGCTGGTTGCACTGGACAGTCTGAGGTTATGTATGATTGTGCAGCAGCATTGTGAAGGAACACTACATGTTCACCAAAACAACTCCCTGGAAATAGAAGCTTTTTCACAATTAAATGTAAACGTCAATGTTATTGGGACGTAGTTTGAAGTTGTTTTTATTGTGCTATGTGACATAAGGTAAAATGTCTGCGAATTACACATCAAGTTTTCTCCGTGAAACAGCGATAACACCTGTTCAGTACTTGTAGTGTATGGAGATCTGTGACGTGAATATTTTATGTTGACAGCTGGTCGGCGTGTGTGTGTGAGTGTGTACTGCATGTGTGTGTGTGCTTTTGAGTGCGACTGGGTTTGTATCCATGTCACACTTTGCGTGCAACAGCCACAGGAAATAGCTCAAACTGTCATCGAGACCTAAAGTGTCAGACTTTTTTTTTGTCTTCTCGCCTGACGACAAAACGGTGGCTTCTTTTCAAAGGTTAGTGTGTGTGTGTGTGTGTGTGTGTGTGTGTGTGTGTGTGTGTGTGTGTGCGTGCGTGCGTGCGTGTGTGTGTGCGTGCGTGCGTGCGTGTGTGTGTGTGTGTGTGTGTGTGGTTTATAGGGAGAAAGTGAGATAAGGCCACCGATTAAAAGAGAAAGTGTAAAGATGAGTGTATGCATACTGTTTGTATTATGCACCTGCACAACAGTATTGTAAATTGAAACAAAACAAAACAGAAACGCACCAAAATCACTTGGTTATTTTTCGGAAACAACACTATTTGGTTAGATGTAGTAAAAACATCATGATCTGGCTTAAAATAAGTGTGTTTGTTACATTATTTAAGTTGCAGACGTAAATTAAGCCAACATTATTTCTTCTTCTTCTTCTTCTTCTTCTTCTACTTCTTCGTATTCTTCGTATTCTTATTGGGCCTTGTCTAGAAGGTAACCCGTAAATTGTGAAAACTTGCAAAAACTAACCCGACACTCGCTGCCTAACCTTAACTATTCAAGGTCAATGCCTAACCTTAAATATTCGAGGTCAATGCCTAACCTTAAATATTCGAGGTCAATGCCTAACCTTAACCATTCGAGGTCAATGCCTAACCTTAAATATTCGAGGTCAATGCCTAACCTTAACCATTCGAGGTCAATGCCTAACCTTAAATATTCAAGGCCAATGCCTAACCTTTAATATTCAAGATCATTGCCTAACCTTAAATATTCGAGGTCAATGCCTAACCTTAACCATTCGAGGTCAATGCCTAACCTTAAATATTCAAGGCCAATGCCTAACCTTTAATATTCAAGGTCAATGCCTAACCTTAAATATTCGAGGTCAATGCCTAACCTTAAATATTCGAGGTCAATGCCTAACCTTAACCATTCGAGGTCAATGCCTAACCTTAAATATTCAAGGCCAATGCCTAACCTTTAATATTCAAGATCATTGCCTAACCTTAAATATTTGAGGCCAATGCCTAACCTTAACCATCTCGCACGATTTTCCCAAATTGTGGCTTACTTTATAGACAGAACCTTATTATTGCTTGGCTCTATAAGTGCTGTATCCTGTGTAATTTAGGCCATTGGACACAGGATAACCACATAGACTACCAGGTTGCTCAGTTGACGTCTTATCAGCTATTTTCTAAACTAGTAGAGAGTAGCGGAAAACCTAACAGGGATAGGGAGATGGAAGTAAGGGAGACCTCATAGATTTCTTCCTCTATGCTGTTTAAATTCTTTGATTGGATCTCGGTTTTCTGTCCTCCCACTTCCTCTCCGGTCCTCTCTCTGTGTCTCCAGGCTAATTTATGACAAATTAGATTAGAGTCACAGTGAACTCTGCTCCGTGCAACTTCCACTCCTAGAGCTACATGATATGGGCTAAGTTTCATGCTCAGATATTGCAGTTGGTGTTCAGTTTTATTCATATAATTGTTTTGCTCTCCACTCTGCTAATCTGTTAAATACAGTAGATATAACACTGCAGAGATTCAATCAATAAACAGTTTATGACATATTTTAAACTTGCTTTCTTTGTGTGGCCTTCAGGACAGACTAAGTGTGTATTTTAAGTTTACATTTTCAATATACTGTAAATAGGAAATACAACTCAATGATGGAGAGATAAAGTCCTGATTAAGGAGTCCTACCCACTTCTTTTAAATGAAGGGTGACAGTGACAGGCTCCAAGGAGTGCAGTACACAAACTCCACAGTGGTGCACCAAAGATGACAAAACAGGAAGTTGTAGATTATAACCTGATGTTTTAAATCTGCATATCTTAATAAAGTAGCTTCACATTGTTTAGTGGGACAGTACAACATATTACCCACAACATGTGTTGTGGTAATATACTCAGAATTTCTACTTGGACTCCTCAAGAAAGTCCAGCGTCTCTATTACTACAACAGTATTTGTCATTAAAGTAGAGTTAGTAATACTAGTATGTTTGAAGCTTTAAAGGTGCACTTTCATCAGTCTTTTTGAACGCATCATCGAATGCATTTCCCTATCCGTGTTTCAACATCTGTTCAACTATGTAACACTTGTAAACCTTGTGAAATTAATCAAATTTAAGTTTCTTCTTTGTGTGTGAGCGTGTGTAGCCTGGTCGCACGAAAAAGCGTACTAATGCCACGATAATGAGCAAAGCATTAAGCGTGCAGTAAGAACACCTCCGTGTAGATATGATACGATCAGAGCTAGTGACGTAGGATAATAAGCGCGACAGACCGCTTAAGGCGGATGGGTCCGACAAACACAAAACTTTTAACCAGGAGACCGGTGTTCGAGACCGGTGTTTTGTTTTGTAAGTCATGTTAGAGACGATTGGGACGTGTTTTTTTTAGTGACGTTTGTAACGTGTTTGTCTGTATGTTGTTTCCATATATATTTTACTTACCTCAACCTTGCGGACATTACCGTAGTGCTGTTGAGTGGCATACAAATGACACACGTAAAGCGATGTACACATGACGCGAAAATCCTAAGATGCGTCCCCATGACACGTGGAATGTCCGTGAAAATGAATGCTAGTTATACGCCTTCCTGTGAGACCGGGTTTGTGTGTGTGTTTGAGACTCAATACTGACAGAGTTCAGCCTCTTGATGAACCTGACCTCGAAGTTAATGATTGTTACAAGAGGAGCTCAGACCTGTGTGTGTGTGTGTGTGTGTGGGTGGATGAGTGAATAGAGAGGTGTCTGTACTGTCTGCAGAGAAATAAGAGTGAAAGAAAGGACAGAAATGTGATCGAGGAAATCAGAGTCCTGCAGGTTTGAGGAGAGCTGAGCTACTTAGGATAAGCTGGGGATGAGAGGCTGCAGTCATGATCTGCAGTATGTGTCTGTGTGTGGACTGGAGTGTGGAAAGCAGTATTTCTAGTCTTGGGTATAGGTATGTCTGTCGGTGTGTGTGTATGAATGTACATACTTGTTACATGTGTGAGTTGATTTGTGTGGGACCTGTTTGCTACCTTGTGTGACCCTTTGTATAGGGACTTTACAAGTATAGCTCATGAAACAGAAGTACTTATGACTATATCATATAACATGCTGTTCTCATACACCGTTCGTAGCTATATCTATGAAAAGTAATGCACTGTAATTCGTATATATTCCACAAAATCAATCGAATGTATGTAATCCACGTAGTCATGAACCAAGAAGTATAAAGAGTGACAAATGCCACGTAGTTAGGAGGTCGGGGTGAAAAAACACCTGACTTTCGTCCAGGAGACCGGTGTTCGTACCCCATGTGAAACCAAAAAGTCAAAGTTGATTTATTTGTCACGTAACTTCCGTAATTATTTTAACCCAAACCACGGTCATTTCCTAAACCTAACTAAGTAGTCTTGTTGTGCATTGATTGTATTCAATCAAATACAATTGTACAAAAACAGGCAGAAATAAGCTCAAATTTGCTTCTGCAGAAATTAGTTTTTCAGGGAAACCTTTTTAGTAGTTAGTGTGGAGTGCAGCAGAGTGCAGAGTCAGCATAATTTGAGATTGTCAGGGCTCATTTTCCTCCTTTCAGAAAAGACATTTGCAGCCACTTATTCGTGTAATAACTTCCACAGGCCTGAAAACTGCCCGAGCTGGCCGACACACCATATGCAAACTGACTGGTTTGTGAACCGTACACAGAAAGTAGTAAATGGGCTATAACTTGAGGTGACACCTCTACTCTAATGCTTAGAGGTACATAAGACACCTGTCAAAAGCTGTTGTTTGATAGGCTTATCGGTCTCCGTCAGAGCGGTGGTTTTCAACATGAGGCCTGAGGCAATTTTGGAGGTCAGATAATGGTGATTGTTCATAAACAAGGTCCTATATTGTCTGTCTGCATTTTGTGTCAGCCAGCAGGCTGGTGTTTTATTATGTGATCGTTATTGAGCTCCTTCTGCAAACAGAAATACTGTGTCCCAATTCTTTACGACATAATGACTCCCCACTATTCTTTATTTTATGTTTTAGCCATAGAAATAGAATAGGAGTAGAACGGACATTACCATTCAAATCAACCTAGCAGGATGGTCAGTGTTGGCCGTTTTTATATGTATCGTTGCCATTGCAACCGTTGTGGGCTAACCTACCTATAAACTGACTTGCAGCGTCCATTTTACAAGTAAGTACTGTAAGAAAGAAAGTATGAATTTGCCTATAAGACGTAGATCTGGCTCTGTGACTACCCCCACTGCCGGCTTAGCGGCGAAGCAACACACTTGGTGTGTTGTCACCATAACAACTACCAACAATTTTCTTTTGTACTAGTCAAATTACCACGGCAGACAATGTCCGTTCTCCTCCTATTATATTTCTAGGGTTTTAGCAGTCAGTATACGAGACATGAATGTACTTCAGAACAAAACCGTGAAAGGAGAAATTAAAAGTTTAATTCTAATAATTTAATACCGTTGGTGTTGTACTGGTGTTGTTTATGCCGGCTCACTGTCACACTGTCATTGCTCACTGTGACACTTGAATAGAACAGAGCCATCTTTAATGTTATTAGTGTCACAAACCGGCTCAATTCATGCGACAAGGAGGGCAGACCAGTCAAGTTAAAGTGCCAATTAAGTGTTTTATTAGAAATAAACAAACAGAACTTTTTACAAAAGAACATTTGGTGTGGATGGTAAATGCATCAGTAGTGAGTGGAACGTATACGGATGAGTGAGGAATATATATGTGCAAGTGTTGCAGGCGGCAAAATATTCAACCAAACTAAAACCTGGGTGGTGTGGATCCTAGGAGAGATGGAGGTCTAAGCAGGTGTCACCAAATTAGAATAACAATCCTCCTGACTGCAGGCTCATGCAGGAGGAGACACATTTGTCCAGTCGGGTCGTAACATTACATTAGTAACACCTGGGCTTTTCCTACTATAACAAGTCAAAATGCCTGCAGTGGAAAAACTTCTTGACACAAACAGTTAATGTTAAAGATGTGAGCAAGCTAATGATAGCAAAGACCTGACAGGTGTCATATTCCACCACAGAGCTTAACTACAGCTACTACATTTTGGGCTTCAGAGCAAGTTTTCTTTGCATTTGCAGTTTAGATGTCTTTCATTTCACACTTGTAGAACTCCTCTCCTGGGTTAGTTATCGCATTAACCTGCAGTTGTTACATTTCCCGTAGCTAAATGCTGCTTCATGGCCAACTTTCTTTTGAAAACAATATTTTTCATCTCAGTGGGACTCCCTGGTTAAAGGTTAAGTGAAAAAATAACTGAATAAAAATCTCTCTGTCTAAGTTTGGCTGGCTTTGTGCTGTTGCTCTGTGTGAGTGCACATATTATATCACCTGGGTGTATTATTACATTGCACTGACAGCGCTTCCTGTTGCTCTCTGTTTAGAGGATATTTTGCTGAAAATGTTGGCTGGACTTAAAGGCAGGGTTGACGATGTTATCCAGTATACACGTTTAGTTATATTGGTTGAAATGGTCTTTACACCCTGACAGCGATCCATTACTTATGAGCTCTAAAAAAGGACCGGAAAAGAGCCGTCATCTGTAGCTGCTGTAATCCTGTAAAAAACGTCGACCAATCACTGCCTTGCGGTCCACTTGGAAAGAACCAATCAGATGCCTCTCTGCCTCCCTGCTCGTACACTACCCTTGGCGTGCACCAGCCTGAACTCAAAGCCGGAAGTTTACTGGAGAATGGAAGAGAAAACTCAGCCCTGCAGTAGCACTGCCGCGGTTACTCGTCATGAGGTAGCGTTGTTTAGTTGAGGTCCTCTCTCTGTTCTGTGTCTGTGAAGTAGTTACAATGCGGCGGTGCTCGTGCATGTGTGTGGGGGGCGTTGCATTGGAAGGAGCCCTGAGGGGATGCGGTGGGTTTAGACGGAGCTCCTGAGGCGATGCTACTTTCAAATTATGCTAGCTTTCCAACATCGTCAACCCTATCTTTAAGCCTATACGGTTACTCATGCTGCATACTACAAACGGAAACCAGAACGCTTCCGGTACCAAAATCTTGTGCCGTTTGCCTACAGATTCTACACGTGAATGTAGAATCTTTTTATAGAGATTACCCAAGGTAACCAAGGAACCGTTCACAGATTATCACAAAGTAAGTGGTACACAGGAAAGGCATGTTGCTATTGAATGTTGAACACTAAATATATAACTTCACTGCCGTGAGAAACACAAATGAAATTCCATTTACGTCCACTGTACTGGAGCATGAACATCAGAGATTGATATCTCAAAACCAAAACTATCTGTATAGCTGGATGCCACTTGAGTTAATTTGGTGAACTGACCCTTTAAACAGACCCTCAGCAACGTGAGTCTTCCTCACCTGTTAGCATCAGGACTCAGGTGTGTAAAGGAGTCAGTGGTTTTAACCACAGTGGAGCAGAAGTGGATATTCTGTGCTGCCGGACTGTTGATTAAGCTTAACATGATGAGAGCTGAAGAGCTGCCTGGATTAAAAAACTGCTGACTCCTCTCCCTCCACTGTTCGCTCCCTCTCCATCTCCTCCCTGCTCTTTCCCATCCCTCCATCCCTCGATTTATCCCTCATTCATTCAAGTGTCTCTTGTGATGTTGCTTATAAAGCAGAGGGATAGACAGGGATTCATTAAAATCAGCCCCCCCCCCTCCTTCTCTTTCTCCCTATCTACCTCTCTTCATCTCCCTCTCGCCATCTTCATCAGATGTAATTATGGCAGCACAACGTGGGCGGAGCGTGCACAGCAAAAATTATACTTTCAAATCTCCTTCCGCTTCAGCTATTCAAAGAACGAGACCTACATTTTCAAGCTGATCAGAGAGAGAACAGAAAAACGGGGGTAAAGACGGAAAACAAGAAAAATGGGAAAGTGTAGGGGGGGATGTGTAGACGAGAGAAAACAGGGAGACGAGAAGCAGAGAGGAGAGGAAAGACAGCTACAAAGAGAATATGTTAAGGGGGAAAGGAGGATGTCAGGCTGTTGCAGTGGCTGTAGCCGCTGAGTTGACAGAACATGGGATCAGTAATTTTGTCAAGCTAGAAAATGCGAGACAGCAAAGCAGGCTGGGACAGCACAGTGGGAGGAAGTGCTTAGTTAGGGTACGTGACTGATGCAGACATTTTTCCCTTCAAATTCAAGGAGCCAACTTGTCCTTTGGCAAAAAAATCCAGGGGGGAGGGGGTTCAGTTGACAGCGGGCGGGGTGATACAGTACGTTTGCGCATTGCATTGTGGGAAGGAAAGGGGTTGGGAGAAACGCTTGAAACGTGCACAGATTTACTAGCGTTGCTCTGCTTGCAGAGGAGCTAAAATGGCACTATTTATGGCAGCTGGGTGACTGTGGAGGATGCAAAGCTACAGTAGGACAGACGGGACGAGAGCAGGTTGACACAGTTCAGACGGGGGAGCTGTGTGTTCTTTTTGCAGTCGGGAGAAATTAGAGAGGCAAGCAAGGTTCGGACTCGAGGGAGTATCAGCTCTCATCTGGAGGAAGAAGAGAAGGAAGGAGGAAGACATGGAGAAGAGGAGGAGGAGGGGTGATGTTTTTATTTTTATTTTTAGATGCTGAGGGGTGTTTCGTAATCATTTCATTTGACTGTGTGTGTGTCTGTTATTATGTGTCTCGCTTGTGTCACTTGATGTGTATACCTGTGTACTCCGTCTGGATTTATGTGTCTGCGAGAGATGTAATGCTTTTTCACTCAGGTTGCGGTTTCGGCTCAGCAATCATTCAACGCTGCAGTCAATTTGTGGTTGATTTACCTCTCTCTCCCTCTATTTCTGGTTGATTACAACTATTCTCTCTGCACTTCTGTTTTCCACGGGGAGAGAGATGGACCATGTTCTATGTGTAGCCATCCAAATGCACTTTCTCTATCATCTGCAGCTTTGAAGTTGGCTGAATGAATACAGTGTCCATGTAGTTTCGATGAGATACTGGTGATATTTAAAGTAATCTATCGCAATCAGCTTTGAAAGGAATCATGCTGTCTATACTGTCGTCTATCTTCATAAATTCTTGTTCTTTTCCTCCTCATTTTTGGTTTCATTTGCTTTGACTTTTCTTACATCGCTAAAGCAAACAGCAGCCATAACCTCTTCGACCTCACTGACCCAGTCAGTGAAAACACATGTTGTGCTGCCAGGATACTTATTTTAAATTCCAGTGGAGATCTCAAGGATACCAAATACGTCACACGAAATTTTGTGAATTATCATGCACAGTACGTCTAGAACATTTCCATTTTGATGGATTGGTACAGTCATATATTCAATATTTCACTCGGTAAAGAGCTATTTAGCTTGGAACAAGCTGAAACAGAATATATGTGTGACATTGTCTAACAGACAAACTGAAATGATTTTTTTTTCCCCAGATGAAGGTTAAAATAACATCAAACCCGTCTGTTCTCTGTCTGCAGGTCCAGGAGTGGCTGTGTCTCAATTGTCAGATGCAGAGAGCTCTTGGCATTGATATGACCACGCCTCGCTCTAAGAGCCAACAGCAGATTCACTCCCCGTCCCACCAAGCCAAACCCATCGTCCAGCCTCAGCAGCCCGCACCTCAGCCAACAAAGCCGGCAGCAGCAGTACAGCCCAAACCTTTGGCACAGAGTCAGCCCTCCCAGCGGCAGCAACAGCAACTGCAACAGCAACAGCAGCCGCAGCCGCAGCCGCAGCCGCAGCCTCAGTCTCAGTCTCAACCCTACGGCCAGGCTCAACCCTACTCCCAGTCGCAGCCATACTCCCAGGCGCAGCAGTATCCCCAGTCTCAGCCACAGTCGTTCCCTGCGTCCAAGCCAGGGCCCCAGCCTCAGCCTCATACCTCCCCAGGCTTGCAGAGACACCCAGGCCCTAGCGGCCCTCAGACTCAGACAGGGTCCTTTCAGCAGGGCATGAGGTCCGACCCGTACTCCCAGAGAGGTCCCGGAGCTCCAGGAGCTGTTGGAGGTCCTACAGGAGGCCTCAACCAGCCTGGAGGTCCACGGATTCCCCACCCTGGCGCTGTGCCCCTCCCCGGCTTGACAAAGGCTCCGTCCCAGCCCGATTTGGGTCGCGGTTCCCCGATGCATCAGTCTATGGCGCGGCACCATGACCAGACCAGAAGCGCTGGCTCCTCCCCGGCCCACAGACCTCAGAGTCAGGCCCCTCCTCCCGCCCAGGACGGCCTGACCAAACTGTTTGGCTTCGGGGCATCGCTGCTCAATCAGGCGAGTACCCTGATCAATGTTGACCCTCTACCCACTGCCTCCACCCAGCCGAGCCCTGCACGAGGCAAGGTGGTGTTCAGTAATGCATCTCCTGACAGTAAGCAGCAACAACAAGGGGCCCCTGGCACCAAGCCATTCGGTATGGGGGGCCCTCACGCTCCAACTCAAATGGGTGGCCCTCACGCTCCAACTCAAATGGGTGGCCCTCACGCTCCAACTCAAATGGCTGGCCCTCACGGTCCAACTCAAATGGGTGGCCCTCATGCGCCGGGCCAAATGGGTGGCCCTCATGCGTCGAGCCAAATGGGTGGCCCTCATGCGCAGAGCCAAATGGGTGGCCCTCATGCGCAGAGCCAAATGGGGGGCCCTCATGCGCAGAGCCAGATGGGTGGCCCTCATGCGCAGAGCCAAATGGGAGGCCCTTATCCAACAAGTCAAATGGGGGGTACTCATGCGCAGAGCCACATGGGAGGACCTTATCCATCGGGCCAAATGGGGGGTCCTCATACGCAGAGCCAAATGGGAGGACCTTATTCATCGAGCCAAATGGGAGGTCCCCACATGGGAGGTCCCCACATGGGAGGTCCCCACATGGGAGGTCCCCACATGGGTGGACCAACCCAAAAGCAGCAGACCACGCCACATCAACAAGGAATGCCGCAACAGCAGTCGCCCGCGCATCATCAAAAAGGGCAACAACATCAGCAATCACCTGCTCATCAGCAAAAAGCGCTGCAGAAGCAGGAGCCCGTGGCGGCCCCTGCGCCTACTCCAGAGCCCGCGAAGCCTAAAGTGAACTGTCCTCTTTGTAAAACGGAACTGAACATCGGCAGCTCCGACCCGCCCAACTACAACTCCTGTACGCAGTGTCACAGCCAAGTGTGTAACCTGTGCGGCTTCAACCCCACGCCACATCTGGTGGAGGTAAGAGGAGTGTTACACATACATGCAGAACATTGTACACACAAAGCCTCTCACACACACAGATACATGAATATATGTATTACAGCAAGCGAATCATGTTATTGTTGTACAGAGTGCTGTTTTAAATGGACAAATTGTGGGGCTAAAACTACTCTCCACAGATGCAAAAAAAACGAAAATATAATGTCAGTTTGGGTAGCTATGTTGCCCAGTTTTACCGATTGTCCTGTTGCTTTCATGTTTGATAATCCTCACAGAAAGATGCTTGAGATCATGATAGCCTGTTCTTGACCCGGTAACATCCCCTCTAATTAACACACACAGGAAGCGACAAGCTAGCAGTTAGCCATTTTTTCCGGGCGAACCACTCCACATTAAATCTGATTAGTTTTCCCAGTGGTATAGTTTATAACAATATAACACCGAGGTGTTTAATCCTAACGTTTTTCTTCAAAAGGCAAACTTTCAAATTTGTGCTGTAGAAGATAATCCACATCGTTCATGGTGACCACACTTACTGTCTTCTTTACAAGAAATGCTAACTTCTGCTAACTACGAGCAAATGACGACAACAGTTCTTGGCAAATACCCAATCAAATTGCAGCGGGTCAACAGGCAATTAGCTGCACGTGGCATCAAATTTGATAAGGTAGAAACTAGCGGCTAGCACGGCTCCAAATTTTGAGCAGTATGTGTCTGGTATTAGTAAGAACAGAAGAAAAAAATCACCGGCACTCACAGATAAAGGGGATTTCTTAGTTCATTCTGGGCAGAAAAAACAAAACAACGCATTTCAGCTATAAACCATCATCAGTGTCCATTGGCACTTTCATTGCTGAAGGCTTTGGGCATGCGTACTGTTGTTTTCCCACACTTGGTCCACTTGACATTGTGAGCTCGGGAGCTAGCGCATTTTAAACACCATTTTAAAGTATTATATCCAGCTACTGACCTTAAATAATAATAAATACAGCAGCAACCATTAACAACATATATTAATCCAGAATTATATTAATTTCTAAGTGCCACTAAAACCACATATTTTTCTTTTGCCAGCTGGTGGGACTTTGTCCTAAATGTCTCATCGCGTCTCATCTTACACATATATTGAAGAACAAGAACTGTAAACGCACATGCACATTCAGAATCATCTCCTCCCAGACAATCGATACCATTCAGAACAAATAGAAAACGCTATTCATTCCACTGTTGGACTTCTTCCACTTCACCGTGTGGATGCAGTTACACCTGAACGTCTCATATTTCCTCCGAGGAATTCACTGATTCATCATCAGTGTTTATAGGAATGTATTTCATTTCAGATTGTCTCTTTTTTTGTTCTTTTGCAAAGTCTCTTTTTCTCTTTCTGTCCTTGTGTGATAGCTGTAAGTTGTCCGTTAGTTTTCTCTCTCTCTTTCTGACTACATCTCTGCCCCCTCCATACCTCCGGCTCTGTCTGTCCTCTTATTAAATCCTGCTTTTATTCACAATTTTTCATTACTTTAGTCTCCTACTAGCTTTCCTATCTCTCGCTTTAATACTTAACTCCCCACTTTTTTATTATCTATGGGTATTATGCGGTATACGTAGACATACATCTGTGTACATGTACCTTGCACCTCAGTCCATGGATCTAGCTAAGCTTAAGCCTTGGTAATTTAATTAGTAATTGAAATTATTCTCAATGGCATTAATTAATATAATTCATTTTTAACTAATTAATATTACCTATCATGCTCACATTTTTCTTGATGATATGAACCATTTAATCAACTTGGCGTGTGTATTTCTAATTGTCGAATGTGAAGTTGTTTAGATGAGCGGTTCTCGAGAAATATCTAAGCTTCAATAACGGAGGCCAAGTAACCGGGCCGTGTTTTGAACGAGCACTGAACTAGTTAGCTGTAAAATGAGTAAAGCTTTGACTTATTTCAAGAGAGGCTAAATAAGCTTTTGTATTTTAATGGATTCTCCATGACCGCGGTCCAATGGTCCATAAGAGGAGAGTAAAGAAAGAGCATGAAGGAAAGATGAAAGGTGAAATAAAAAGGCCAATAAACTGAGCTGGACATACAATGAGCAAGAAATGGAGATAGATGAGGGGAAGGGAGAGTGGAAGGTCACGAAAAGGCAACAGATGGAGGAAAGAGAGATATAAAAATAAAGATAAAGACTGTAGACCAAGCAAGGGCAAAAAGGCAAAGGATGAGAGAGAAGTTGAATCACAAAACACAGACATCCATTTCAGTTATGCTTTCTTTCTTCTCTCCAAAGTGATTCTGCTCATGCCACAATGAAACGAGCGTAAAGGCCGACTGCTCTCTCACCTCCCCTTTATCGATCCAGACGCAGGCTCAGAGGCAAGGGTTGAATTGGAATTTGCTATGTGGGGGGGCTCTGTGGTTTTGGTAGGGGGGCGGTCCATTATTTACATTCAAAGTACACATCTTTAAATATGTATCACATAAACTACTTTACAGATGAATTAGGAATTAATCTGAATGTGAAGAGAGGAAGCAACAGAAAAGGAAAGAAAGTTAGAAAGGGAAGAAGAAAATAAAACATTCACGATGTATGTCATAGAGATTATGGAAGAAAATTGAGTATGTAGGGAAGAAATGGAGATGTACAGTATGTAAAGAAGGAAGAAAGGAAGGGTCTTAAGGAGCATAGGCATACAGCAGGGAAGTCAAAGAACAGAAGAAGGTCAACATGAAAGAGGTATATATGGATACAGGAAAGGAAGGAATGAAGCGTAGAGGGAAAACAATTTTAAAGAGAAGAAACCGATGAAAGAAAAGACAGAAAGAAGAAGCAAGGATGCATGTAAATCAGTCAGTCAGTCAGGCAGATTGAGAATGACTCGTGTTGTATTTACTTTGAGGCAGCGTGACGCCTTCAGGGTCTCTGGGGAGTACGGTTGTTCATAGTACTGTACTCTAATGTACTATCACTGCCTCAAGATAGACCTAGAGATAATACACAGGGTTATATATATAAGTTCTACTACCATGTACGGCGCAGTGATGAATGTACACACGCAGGGCAAAGAGATTCAAAATGTTATTTAGACCGTGAGAAATCAACGCCATTAACTGTCACACACATGCCGTTATAAAAAAAGACATATTATGTTAAGAGTGTGTGTGCATGTTTGTGTGTGTAAAAGGCCTGCAGGTCTCCAGAAGACGTGAATGAAACAGAAAATAGACAGAAGGAAGACAAGAGAGAGAGATAAATGTCAAAGGGATTAAAGAACTGAATATAATGACCAGCAGATAAAATGTAAAATTTCTTTCAGTTAGAGAAAAGATGATGATGACGCAGTGTTTTTATTAAATACCACTAACTTTAAAGTTCTAGTCAAGCCAGGAAAATAAGGTGATTAGGACAGTAGAAGATGGAGACCATACAAAAAGACGATGAAGGAGAGACATATAGAATAAGGAGGCAAAGGAAGAACAAGAAAGGGTTAGACATTTAAGGGAGAAAAAGTCGTAGAAAGCGATGAAGAGGAAGTCACAATTAAATGAGATAGATGAAGAGACGTTCAGAGAAACGCAGATGAATTAAAAGACCAATTTAAAGTGAGATGAAGAGCGAAGGAGCGGTGGAAACAGATGGAAAGAGAAATGGATAGAGGCTGAAGGGAAACCAGACATGTAGAGCTGAATCACGTGCAGCCTTCGGTCCAGAGGGAAGACAGGCAATAACACACACACACACACACACACACACACACACACACACACACACACACACACACACACACACACACACACACACACACACACACACACACAGTGTATACTGTAAGTAGAACAGTAGAGAAAAAAATCAAGTGAGGGAAGTAAAGAGCGGGGAAGATGACGTCAAAGGAGTGATGAGATCACAGAAGCACATTTTTTGCTGAGGAGGTTTGACAGATAGAGGGCAGTTCAGATTATTGAATTATAAAGGCCTTCATTTTTAGCCACGCTAGCGTTGGTGCTCTAGGGACGGCAATGTTGGTCTGTTGGTCCATCCACCACTTTGATTCAGACATCCCCGTGTCCCCCGTTTTTCATTGAAATATTTCGACAACTATTGAATGGGTTGTTGTAAATCTTGGTATAAATATTCATGTGTTTGGCAGTCCTGTGACTTGTCATCTTGCGCCAGTACCTGCAAAGCTAATGACATTCCCATCAGCCTCAGCTGTACTTTGTGTTTAGTGCTAATTAGCAAATGTTAGCATGTTAACATGCTACACTAAAATGTTAAACATGGTAAACATTATACCTGCTAAACATCTGCACCTGTCATTGTAAGTATGTTAGCAATGTTGATGGTAGCATTTAGCTCAAAGTACCACTGTTTCTAATGTTGTGTTCACACTACAAGTGACACAGCAACACGCTAAAAGTAATTTTCAATGGCGGCCGGTTACACGAGGCTACAAACTGACGCCCGACACTTGTCGCGGCATGATGGGCGTGACACTCTACAAATGATGTTGAGCTGGTCTCAACTTTATTCAGCGTTCCAATGACGCGGTGAAGCGTCAACCAATCATATGTTTTTGTTTCACCCTGTTTCGTTCCATCTACAAAAATGCCGTTAGCCAGTTCTCAGTGCTATTTAACGACGTAACTACGTCAACGAGCGCTTGAGCAACACTTCAACGGTGACTCAGCGATAATATAGCTGGCCACACTTGAATGTTTTATTGCTTTTGTCGCTCGTAGCTTAAAAGTGCAGTGTATAGGATCTGGCGGCATCTAGCAATGAGGATGCAGATTGCAACCAACTGAAATTTCTCCCGTGTGCCAAATGTGTAGGAGAACATGAAAAAGCGATAACGCGAATGGCCCTATCAAGAGTCAATGATTGGTTTGTCCGTTCTGGGCTACTGTAGAAACATGGCGGACTCCGCACCGTATGTAGATATAAACGGCTCATTCTAAGGTAACGAAAACATATGATTCTTATTATCAGGTGATTATACACTAAAGAAAACACACTTATTAATAATATATTCCATTTCTGCTAATAGATCCCTGTTACATCCTGTTCCTTTAAGTACAGCCTCACAGAGCTACTGTGGCTGTAGATTCTTAGTCTAATTATATAGCTTATATAGTTTCACACTGTGGTAGCAGATAAATATCAAGCCTTTAAGTCCTACGTCATCTCAATAGTGACGTTTTGATGCAATAAGTTCTTCTTTTCTCTCTGCCTTAGTATGTTGTGCTCAGTAAGCTCGCTAACCACACATGCAAACTTATCCCTGTGTCATGCCATGAATGAATGCACATATTTTCCAAACAAATATATCTAATTTCTAAATGAATGCAGATGTACTAATATGCTAATGTGTTAATATTCAAAGTCCTTTGTCAGATGATAACATTGTCTACTTTCAGTATTTTATTTGAACAGGTCACTCCTGTCTTCACCATGCACTAGAATATACACTGTGACAGAATACCTCCTTCTGCCTTTACTGAAAAATGAATGTGTTTGACAAGGCGGTGCAGATGAGGGTTAGTGTTTAAACGCTGTGCCATGGAGGAACACGGAGGGCTGCGCTCGCTTGATTAATCAATAATTCAGCAACGTTTTTTTTAAAAATATAAATAGCGGGAGGGATGAAATATGTAAGGGGTAGGCAGTGTCTCCTGGAACAGAAAAGTAAAAAGTCACCAAGTTTATCCCGTCCCATCTGTCCTCTCTGCTTCTCTACTTTATGCCTGCTTCCCATAGTTGTTTCCTTCATCCCTTCTTTCCTTCCCTTTTCCAAATAGCATTTATTCGTTCCCCTTTAGTCTGCTCATTCTTCCTTTTATCAGTCCTGTCTAATCTAATGGAGCTTGAAAGAAACAGGGAGTGTCTGAGAAACTGTGGTATATGTTATGTATATTCAACCCGGTCTCACAGGAAGGCGTATAAATAGCACGACATTACAATTAGATTCCGCATGTCATGAGGACATATTGTAGGCTTTTGGCGTGTCATTTTTAATGCCACGCAACAAAACTACAGTAACATCCACAGCTAGGTTTAGGCAACAAAACCACTTAATTAGGTTTAGGGAAAACGTCATGGTTGGGCTTAAAATAAGTACGTAAACTAAGAAAAAATACATATAGAAACAACATAACTACGGAAAACGCGTTACAAACATTACTAAAAAACATGTGACAAACATCATTTATGTAACTTACAAAACAAAACACTAGTCTCTAACACACGTCTCCTGGTTAAAAGTTGTGTTTGTTGGACCCGTTAACCTCCCCCTCCCACCAGCTATAAGTGGTCTTTCTCACTTTTTATTCTACGTCGCTAGCTTCGAGTGTTTACATTGCAGTCAGTACTACTTGGCGCACAAATGACATGCCAAAAGCAGTTCTTATTGCACGCTCTTGCACATAGAGTGGTGGAGGGACAACGTTTTGTACGCCAACCAGGAAGTTAGCATCGCCATGGTTTCGGATTATTGCAGAAAATAATATCTGTGGCAAACAAACATTTATGATATTTTCACATTTTGTTCAGCAAGATATTCTTCACAAATGAACACCACTTTTCAGATTTTTTAAGTGTGAATGCAAACGCCAGAAGTAAAAAGCTAACGTTAGGCTATGAAGGAACTACACCACGGTCACATGAACGCGAGTATACATCACAAGGCTGTGAAGGTGGACGAGGCGGTGTGATTATATTTGGTAGTGTCATTTAGCCACTTGTTAGCAACCGCTTTTTTGAAGACAAGTAATCGCTTCAAAATTCACAAGTGGGGTACTTACTGATGTATTTTATGTCGTAGAACAAAACGTTAAAATCTCTTCAGCTTGTGTTAACCACAGACCTTATTTCAGGCATCTAACTAAAAACCCATTGACTTCCAGACGAGGGAACCGGAAGTGCTAAAATACTAACTAATTTCCAGGTTTTAGGGCTCATTCCTGCACCTCTCTATTGTGTCATTCATACGCCTTTTTTTGCAAATGGGCTGGTATATTTATGCGAAAGTCTGAGCTCAGACTTCAACATGAAAACATATTAAACAGAATAACTCAGCGTCTGGTGAAACAGCCTCCTCATGAAGGTCTGAATGATGATGACACACCATGACACACCATGACACACACACACACACACACACACACACACACACACACACACACACACACACACACACACACACACACACACACACACTACACTTACACTTACACTGTATAATCAGGTGCTAGTGAATGAGTGAATGAGGCCATTTCTCTGTCCAGTCTGTCATTCAAGCTTTCACAGCTGTCATCACTGCTGTCGGAACAATTATTAGGATTACTGCACCCAGTCCACCTGGATGTGTGTCTAAATGTGTGTGTGTGAGTCTGCACATCTGAGGGAAACTGATTAGGGATTGTGACATTTAATCTGCATTGGTGTGCTTGTGCACATGAGGTGTGCGTTTGTGTGTGTGTGTGTGTGTGTGTGTGTGTGTGTGTGTGTGTGTGTGTGTGTGTGCGTGCTAACATTATATGAGTATGATTCCAGTTGAGAGGCTGGATCCTGCGAAGGACACCGCCAGTGCCACAGTGGCCAAAAGGTTAACACGGGTAATTTAAAGAGCTGCTCTGTGTGTATTTAATTATGTGTGTGTAAATGCGTGTGAAGTTCCCAAAGCACTGATTGGTCACTCTAAAGGTCATCCCTGCATCTAGCTGCTCTCTGCTGTGCTCACTTACTGTTTCCCCTGCCTTCTATTCCACTAGGGGGGGAAATAAATAAAACAATAACAATCTGTAAATTGATGAGCAGAGGGGCCGAACACCCAGAGAGGAACAAACTAATGGAGCGAGGAAACAGCAAGAAGAACATTTAAGACAGAAGCTGCATAATGTTCCATAAACTGTGTGACATTTAGTCAACACCAAACACATAAATGCCATAAACTAACGTCTGCAACTGCAAGATGATGACCAAGGCTGATTTAGATTTACATGGTCAGAGAACAAAACTCTCTCTGTCACACACACACACACACACAGTGTGACTAAATAGATTCTAGCCTTCCTCATCATCAGCTTGTGATGTCCAAGTCACAATAATCCACGTCACTGTGGTTCTCCAGTCAATTTAACAACCCGTGTGCACACTTGCGTGCCTTTCCAACAGTGGACCTCGGCGTTGTTACACATTAGGGTTGGACGATATGTTAATATTTTCCAACAAGCCATCGTCAGCCCAACAACCGGCGATTGCCCATATATTTGAACAGGTGTGAGCATGGCATGGTGTATATGCCCCTCCCCCGCTGTCATAGTTTCAGCGTGGAGACACACTTCATTTAAACTCGACAGAAACCCAACTAGGGCTTCAACTAGCAATTATATTCATTGTCAATTAATCTGTCAGTTGTTTTCTAGATTAATCGATCAGTTGTTTGGTCTATAAAATGGTGAAAAATGTTGATCAGTGTTTCCTAAAGCCCAAGATGACGTCCTCAAATGTCAAAGAAATTCAGTTTACTGTCATAGAGGAGTAAAGAAACCAGAAAATATTCACATTTAAGAAGCTGAAATCAGAGATTTAGACTTTTTTTTCCTTATAAAATTACTCAAACCAATTAATTGATTATCAAAATAGTTGGCAAGTAATTTAATAGTTGACAACTAATCGATTAATCGATTAATCGTTGCAGCTCTACACAAAATAAAACTCACCAAAACTGTCTTGGTTAATCTTTCCAACAATCGGCAACTGTGGTTTGGTAAAAATAAACCCTCATTGCACAGAGTTAGATGTGGAAATATGCCGGCTGTGCATGTGGTTTTACCCCGCTGTCTCTCTTCAGCAGCTGAGCGGCTCTTATTCTTCAGAGGCAAACCATGAAATTAGCAAATTAAAATGACATACATCACCCAAATAATTGCCCCAAAAAAAACAACCAACGATGTACTCAGTCAATCGCCAATAGCCAATATATTCGTCCAATTGCCCAACATTCACCAACAGTGAACCGCCGAGCAATTATGACCCTCTTATAAAAGTATTACAATTTTAGCCAAGTACAAAATTAGATGTAATCCACAGGATAAAGGTAGTCCTATTTGAAATCCATACTACTCTATTTCATTTTTGAATGACTCTATATAGTGGTCCACACTTGGTCAGTGTAGAATGATAGTCCACTGTTGGTAATGTGGGAATATGTGTATGTGTGTGTGTTTGTGTCAGAAGAAATCCTCCAGTCTGTTCAGCTGTGCTGGTCAGCATCTCAGAATAGTACAGACAGAAAGGAGCAGATGTCACATTGTGCAAGACTCCCATCCACTCCCCATCCCCATACACACTTAGACACACACAAAACACAAAACATAGCACTACCCCTTAATCTGTACGTGTTTGGTTCCTTGTATTTGTTTTGCAGCCTGATCTCAAAGAAATACATGAAATGACCACGACCTCTTAACAGTGCATTACGTGGGGGCGGCACAGAATGTTTTAAATTACGTGTCGGCACCACAGAAACGATGCCAACGGAAAGTCGTGATGGATACACAAATTCCCAGCTTCAACAGAAATAGGTTTGGATCGAACTCGTGACTTTCACCCAGGAGACTGGTGTTCGTGTCCCGTGTGAAACCAAAAGTCAACGTTGAGTTATTTTAAATCATGTAGGTTACGTAAAAAGTTACGTAACAATCGTAGTTCTTTAAACCCAAACCGTGATCTTTCCTTTCCTAAACCTAACCAAGTGAGTTTGTTGCCTAAACCTAACGACGTAGTTTTATTACCTAAACTTAAAGTTGAATCATTTACGTGTTGGCGGCACGTAATTTCACACCACCACGTACGTTTCATGTATTTCTGTGCGATCACATTGGTTTGTTGGATATTTCCCATAAGTTATTATATATATTTATTACACGGTTTTGTTGAATAACGACGTTCTATGGGCTGTTATTTCTTTATAGCAGACCGTTGCTATGTACATAACAGACCGTTGCTATGGACGCAGTTTTGATGGCGGACTCTGGAGGACCATTTTTGTGTCAAATTATTGATTTCTTAAGTAAGTATCCGTGTAATAAGCATGATAATGTACAACAAGAGGGTCATTGCTGTGAAATTAACCCCTTCAGGGTGATGCAAAACCCTGTCAGGGTTTATTTCCCAACAATGACCGACTCGCTGTACATTATCCCTTACATATATATGGTTTGACACAGTATATAATGTTGTAAATGTGTACAATAGTGCTATATAAATTAAATGTATCTTTATAAGTAGTAGTAGTGTTCTCGTTTTCTCTCTCCTCCCCTCTATTCTACATCTTTCTTTGTGTTCACTGACTCTCTGGTTTCCAATTTAGTATTTTTCCCCAAAGATGTGTAGATGATTGTTACTGTTCAAATCATAGAAACGTGAATATGCAAAAAATTATCAAACCACCAATCAATAGGAAATGACTACTGTGCCCCCCTCATGAATATTCATGAGACTAACAAGGGAGACTGATTATACTGCAGTTTTAAATGGGTGAAAACTACATTTTTGCCGATGAAAATAGTCAAAAAATCTAAGAATAAATCTATCAGTATTGGCCTTCATGAATTCGTATAAGTCCAAAAGCCATGCACTAAAAACGAGAGCCAGAAACGAGGAGAGTTGACAAGGAGAGAGGAGTCAAAGGAAGGAAATAAGGATGGAGTGAGTCATGCTTCTCTATTTAGAAAGAAATCAGAACAAAAATAGAGAGCAGCAGCGACAGAGCTCCTAATGGACGTACGGTTCGCTCCTGCACTTCAGGACATCGCACTACAATTAATAATACAACGGCTCGCCATCCTCTCCTCTCCTCCTCCTCTCCTCCTTCTCTCCTCTTTCTCCTCTCCTTGCTTCCGTCCACCCGCCTCTTCTCCATCTGTTCCTTTCATCTTTTCCTCTCTCTGCCTCCTTTTTCATCCTCTCTCTTCCACCCTGATTTTCCCAGGTGGGATTCAAACTGGCAACTTTCTGATCACCGTCCTGCTTCGAGTGTAAATATAGCCCTCCCACAGTCTACATCTCCTCCTCCTTCTCTCTCTGTGTCTATTTTCTTCCTCCTCTCTTTTTCACAAATCATCTTCCTTTGTCCTCTTTTGTTCTCACATTTTTGCAGGAAACGTGTTCATTTCAGCCTCTTTTCCATTTACTTGTTCTTCCACTGCTTTCTCTCTCTCTCTCTCTCTCTCTCTCTCTCTCTCTCTCTCTCTCTCTCTCTCTCTCTCTCTCTCTCTCTCTCTCTCTCTCTCTCTCTCTCTCTCTCTCTCTCTCTCTCTCTCTCTCTCTCTCTCTCTCTCTCTCTCTCTCTCTCTCTCAGAGCTCTTGGTTTATTTAGTGCACCAAACTCCTTTCGCTTTTTTAAGAATTCATACAATATGCATTGAGAAACCTGCAAGACAAGTAACTTTTTCTCTGCATGTGTTGTTGGCTTTATTTCTACATTTTTTCTCAGCCAGTTTCTTATCAAATTAGTCGTGATTGAAATCATGACGCAGTCATGAAAAAGATAACCATCTGGTGGTGTTAGCTCTCCTCACTGAGGTGGATGCGTTAGTTTCCGAAGGGCACTGAACTTGTAAAAGTGGTAATTTAGCATATTCGTGATGGGAAATCTTGTCTCCATTTGCAAGGTATTCAACTGGTTGGTATTTGTTTAGGAGATATTTTATCTGAATTCATTTTCACAAACGGATAATATTTTTGTCTCAGAAAATACGCAGAAAACTATTATATTTTGCACATTTTATATAAATACATTATATAAAGCACATTGATATCACCAGATGAGCCACCGTCAACGTTGGATCTAACGGTACGTTATCTACCCGGCGAGCTGTGACAACACTTTATGGCCCCACTGATGTGTGTTCTCACCATAACAACTAACAACAATCGTCATTTTCTATTGTACTAGTCAAATGACCTCGGAAAATAGTTCGATATCCGTTCTATTCCTATTCTATTTCTATGGTTTTACAGCTGGGAAATGAAGGCAGATGCCACAATTCCTTTCGGGTAAAGCTTCAATACGTATGTGAACTGCTAATGTGTGTCAGTCATTTAGACTGCTGTTTCTCAAACTATAAAACGTGACCCCAAATACTTTCCAACCGATCCTTGACATGACACTGATGTACTGGGCTCCGTGAAGGAGATCAAACTGATTCAATGTGATGCCCAAATTAAGGAACGCCTTTAATATTTGAATGAATCTTGAAGATTTTTGTTGACTATTTGATGTTAATGACCTAAAACTTCTGTGCCCTGAATCTGTCAAGTCCATAAAATATCTTAAAATGACAGTTTCACCTAAAGCGGCCGCACCTATCTCAAACCATATATGTACCATATATCCTCCTCAAAACCTTTTTTTACCCACATCTCCCATGCAGACTTCAGACTTTCTCACTCTACTCAGTGCTGTGCTGACGTCTGCGCCCAGCATCGCGTGCTAACTTGTCTTCTCACTGTCGGTTCTTTAAATACCTGCAGATGACGAGAACTGCAACTGTCATTTAAAGATGTTTCTGTTAGTGTGATGAGACCGAAGACGGATGAAGACCTGCCTGTTATTCATTCGTTGTGACATAAACTCAAAAGTTAAACTCACAGTTATTGTTATTTTATTGTTCCTAAAATACTGTAAGTGCGGAAAAGACAAATGTAAAATAATCCTTTAACCTCTTTGTGAGGTAAATCAAGCGCTCCCAGTCTGATGAAGTCTTCTGAGGTTGCTTCATTTATCCACCCTCATTCTTTGAAACACACAAACACAGCAGTCTTTATTTATGATGGAGTTGTTTTGGGATGTTTTCCACTTCACCTCAACCCCCTCTGATCACTCCTCTTCTCCGCCTGTCCTCTGTCTTCACCTCCATTCACTCCTCTTTGTCACCCCTCTCCTCCTCTGCCTTTCATTTCTTCTATTATTTTCTTCTCCAGAATCACTCCCTCCTCCTCTTCAGTCTTTCCACCTCACTGTTTGTTTTCCTCCTCCTCCTCTCCTGCAGGTCTATGCTGCCTTCCCCCCCCCCCCACGTCATCCTCCATCCCCTCCTCCCTCACTCATCCAACTTTTGCATCTTTCCCTTTCTTCTTCTACCCTTGTTCATCCTTCTGTCCTCCCTCCTCAGCGTGTCTCCACCCCTCAATCTGTCTGCCCTTGCTCTCCTCTTTTTGTCTTCTCATCTCTCCATCCCTTGCTCCTTTATACTGTATATATCATGCCTCTTCTCTTCCTCATTACTTTCTTGTTGTGCAACCTGATATCACGCCAAAGCGTGTAATAGACTCGCCTGTCTACGAGGATAACGTGTCAGTGTCACCTTTTGCCTCGCCGAGGTGTGAATATTACATCCATGTATGGAGGTGCAGTACCAGCAGGGGGCAGCAAAACCACTTAGTGAGGTTTAGGAAAAACATTATGGTTGACCTTACAATAAGTACGTAAACTAAGTACAATACGTACGGAAACAACGCAACATAATAACCGAAAATACGCCACAAAAGTAACTTCTCGAACACCGATCTCCTGGTTGAAAGTCCAGTATTAGTTGGATGCATCCTCCTCCCTTCCCACCCGCCAAAAGCAGTCTTTCTCACTTTTAATACTACGTCACTAGCCCTGAGCGTAGCATATTTACACGGATGCGATTACATTGCAGTCAGTACAGACTACATGGTGTACAACTGACACGCCAAAAGCAAGAATGGCAGTCTTATTGCACGCTTTTGCCTTGCGAATTATCGTGTCATTCACACGCCTTATTTTTGTGCGAGGTCCCGGGCTGTGTTGTGTGCAGCTCTTGTTGTGTGGAAGAGTTAAAGCTCCATCTCTGGCACTTTTTCTTCTTTTTGTGTTTGTGTGAACATAAAGCATGCCTGCCAGAATAAAAGGTTGTGCTATAAAGCAAGAATTTAAGCTTACCAAGACACTATTTCTCCCTTTAATTTATCACCAGTCTGTATATTGTAATATATTGCTATGCACTCTTTTCATCCGACTTATTTCCTTCAAATTGCAGCAAATACACAGATCAAACACTTCAATAGAGATCTGCGAGCTAAATGATTTTTGCAGACGTGCAGTTCAGTACAAACAGAACTGTTTGCGTAAAATGCCTACGCAGTTAGTTTGACTTATTTTAAATGCACCAGCAACAGTATGTAGATGTAAAGAAAATGAAATGGGATTAGAGATGAAAGAATAAGATCTAAAGCGCATAACTAAAAGCAAAACAACATTAAAAGCAGCAGCATTAAGAGAGTATTACCTTTGATTTCAAGGCATTCAGTGTTGCAGCATTATCTGAGACTTGCTATATTGTTTCATTAGTATGCTTCTGTCCAGTTTAGATATACAGTGAATGGCAGTGGGGCAACAGATAAACTCATGTAGAAAGACAACCGTGGCAGGAGGCGAGGATGAGAAGGAGGGCAGTGAGTTTGTTCTCTCTATATAACCACAGAGGGGCGTCTGGGGATGTTTGCAAGGAAACATACTGTTCCAAAATGTGTCCTGCTAAATTTTTCAGGAGTGCAGGTGAGCACATCTTCTATAAATAGTTCTAGACAGATAGTTATCTGTGGAAATAATCCTTCATCACTAGCAGTTATCTTGTTGTTGCTTCAACTAAAACATGTGTTGTGTTGCTGAGGTACAGCTCCATATTTAGAGAGGTTTAAGCTGTTTGTCACTGTATCCCAGCAGCTTTTATCTTGACCTTAAAAAACTCTTGCGAGGGAGTCTCTGCATGTGAGTAAGTCAAGAAAAAAAAAAGAAAATCCTATGAGACTAATTTGTTGTCTCATGTCTGCGTATTCCCCGTGCATGCGTGTGAGCTTTTCCAATGACCAGGTGCGTTAATGTCCCCCCCTGCTGTCAGTGGTAGTGGTGCTATTTTGAAGGTAAAATGGCCCGAACCACATGTGGCACCTCCTTCGGCAACCCTGTCTTCTACAAAATTACGTTCCCATACAACTAAACTGCATCCCCAATTACGTTTCGAAGCAAATTTTGTTTCTTTCATACGTGGTTAACATTGTAAATTGAAAGAAATCTTAAATAAAAAATGCAACAACACTACTTGGTTAGGTTTAGTAAAAGACATCATGGTGTGGCTTAAAGTGGCTATGTTTCACACAGGACATGAACAGTGGTCTCCTGGGGGAAGGTCCTATGTTTGTTTGACCCATCTACCATCCCTCCTACCCGCCAGTAGTGGACTTTCTCGCTTGTTATACTCGTTATTGTACAGCCTGTTCTCATTCCCAGGGCGTGAAATACCGAGGCTTTGTCACGGCCATCGGCGTTCGATACCGCCACACAAGGCACCCTTTAGTGCCGGTATTAAACAAACCAGGCTTTTCAATAACTATAATGTAAAACCAACGCTCTGAGAAAGTGTGCCAGCAGTGAGGTGACGTAGTTTAAAGAGCAAAAAGACACACACTGGGCGGGAGGGAGGGGAGGTGAATGGGTCCAGCAAACACAGGGCTTACATCCAGGAAACCGCTGTCCGTGTGCCGTGCGTCATGTTACAATCAGCTGTTCGTTGGTATACTGTGTTCCCTAAGTTCAGTTTCATTTTCACTGTACAAATGTAGTAGTTTTAAGCCCAACCATGTAGTTCGCTCCTGAATCTAACTATAGTGGTTTTGATGCTGAAAATAAAGTGACGCCAAGGGGTGTGACAAAGCGGCGGTATGGGACGAGTTGGGATGAGAACATGTTGTATTATACCATGTAACTTTCATGGCTCGTTTTACTACTTGCTGCGGCAGTGTGCGGACCTACAGACGTATTTGTGATACGTCAAAGACAAACGTAATCACCACAACAAAATGTGTTTCCTCTCAAACGTATTTGAGAATGCAGTTTAGTTGTATGGGAACGTTTTTTGGAGGCATGGCTGCCCTCGGAGAGCCTCAACATCACTCACGGGGGTGTACTGCTTCGCCATCCACAACGTGGGGTTTGGAGCAAAAACACCTCTCTACAAGAGTAATGGAACCACTTATGTGAAAACACGTTTGACACAAAGGCATAATGTGTGGGGGAAGAGACAGAGAAAGAGACGGATCAATATGTTCATCTTTGGTACAAAAACAGCAGATCTCGAGGGAGTCGGGGGAGATAGGTGTGTGCTGTCCGTGTGTCTGCCTGTGAGTTTCTGCGTGCAGTGCAGTACCTTTTAAGTTTAGTATTTTTCCTGTCCTACTTTCACTGCTCTCTCCACCATGTTGCCTTTAAATGGGTCAGTGAGGAGTGCTGTTCCCTTCCCTAGGCTATACAGCTGATTAACAGCACCCCTCGCACACAAAAAGAGACTCCCACAGCAGTACGATGTGTGAGTCTGAACAAAACCCAAAGGTAAAGGGACGATACAGCGGTAGAGCAGAGGGGAATTCCCTCACCGGGGCGAAGAGCAAAAGAACATGAAGCCGGAGCTGATGGGGGACTCTTTTTTTATGCCTTTTAGATGTGGAGGTGTGAAGGATGAATACAAGAGGGGGGGGTTATCTCTCCCCTAGAGATTTAAAAAACACACAACTGAAACTGAGGCTAGTGTAGATCCAAAATGCAAGATTCAATTGAGATTAACTTTAAGTGCCGACCCAGAATGCTTAATTAGAACAGATAAAGGAAGAGTTTCACAGCATTTAATCCTGAAAATATTATCGGTTGTTACAAAATTATATTCCCATACAACAAAACTGCATTCTCAATTACGTTTCGCTGGAAACGTATTTTCTCACGGATTACAGTCACAATTTTAAACAGTTTTAAACATGGGGTTAACATTGCAAATTTTAACAAAACAAAACACGCAACAAGCTGGTTAGGTTTACTAAAAATACATCATGTTTTGGCTTATAATATCTTTGTAATGTTGGAACATAATTCACAATGCAGTTTTGGTGAATGTGCTGTAAAGGTGCTGATAATTAAAAAAATATATAATTCTGTGCTTACAACTTAGAAAATATTTAGATTTTGGGAACAACAAAAAAATGCAAACTTGATGTTCAGTTTGATAAAGCTGTAGAAAGTTTGAAGAGTTAACTAATTTATTAATTGGATTGAATCTAAGGGGTGTCTGGAAGGCAGCAAAATACATGAAAGGATGAAAAAACATGACGGCCTATGGCATTCTTTGGAAAATAAGACTGTATAAATCCAATCCTGTGCATCTGGTGCCATAATGACAGAGTAGAAGTAGACCCATCCTTCCCCAGGGTTATGCACCTGCATAATATTACCACTGACACGGAAATACGACTCCCAGAAAAAACTAAATGGAGAAGTCTGCAATTTGCAACCTGTAGGCCTTGAGCCGTGATGATAGAGGGACGTAGATTTAATACAAAATGAAGCAGCAGATCTCTGCAGAGATCAGAGTTGTTTGAGAGACATACTGTATGCAGCTGCTGCACCAAAATGAGGCTCGGCCCACATCGAAAACTACTGAAGAAGAGCCGTAATGGAGAACCAATTGCCAGTGATGGAAAACAAGATGAGCACTGTTTTACCAAGACGAAGCCGGAGGGCACAGATGAGATGAAGAAAAAAAAAATACTATTATTGGAACTGAGTCCGCCGCTGAGCCATAATGAAAGATTCTCTTTGAGCAACATGTAGAGTAGAGGCTTGATCTTCTTGAGTTATTACGGCTGACTGGAGTAATAGTGTCTTAAAGTGACACAAAGCTTGTTGTCTCAAGAGGTTGCCGCAGAGCCAGAGTGCAGGTTTCTGTTTGAGATATATGTCGACTCTAAACTAAATCTTGAGCCGTAATGGCTGACTAGATGAGATGCAGTTTGATACTGCGTGTCTTCAACCTAGAAAACAGGTCATCACAACCACAAGCCTCTAGCACAGAAAAACAGGGAAGAAAAAATGTCTCCATCAACATTTTGTTTTTCCTGTGTAACATGCTGATGCATTTAGCAGCTCATGTTGTGTCAAAGATGTGTGGTAGTGTTGTAGTTAGCACAGTAGCTACAGTTAGAATATACTGCTCTAGTAAGTGCATTTCTACATGTTAAAACTAGAAACACGTTTAGGATTGTAAATCGTTGATTGCGGCATTTAAATGTTAACAATTGACCCATTCTCTGCAACAAGACACAGAAAAAGAATGACAAACTTGACATATATATATACATATATGTACGAAAAATAATGCACTGTAATTTTTATATATCCCACAAAATCAATTCGTATGTAATCCACATAATCGTGAATCAGGGATCGTTGGGAGGAGGTCGGGGTGGATGGGCGGGTCAAAAAATACCAAGTCAATGATGATTTCTTTGTCATGTAACTTCCTTAAGTTACACTATTTCAAGAGTTATTTTAACCCAAAACCACGATCTTTCCCTAAACCTAACTAAGTTATTTCTTGTGAAGACCGAAGTCTACTTTGAAAAGACTGTACGCATGTAACAAGTGCAAATTGACACGTGTTGTGTGTGGACATTTGTAGGAAAACGCACGATAAATTAGGAATAACTTTACGTAGGATATCATACAAACCGTTGTATGAGGATACGTCGGTCGGCAAAATGTGGAGCATCAGGCAGAAGTGGGATCCTCAATTTAACCTTCCCGTTTTTTTAAATTTCAAACTAAAATTGATGAGATAACAAACGTTTCTTTTTCAGAAAGCACTGCTTCTGTTAATGGCATTCTATGAGTATTTTATTAGCATTGGGCTCAACGTGTGTTTCATAATCAGAATGTCTTCGTGACAGGGTGCATTGGGCGGCTCAGGTGCAAAGGGAACTGGTGGGTCGAGGCTACTAAGTGGCAGCAGGTGGGAACTGAACTTCCTGTGTGTTTAAAATGATGCAAAAGGAGAATGGTAAAAAGGATGAAATGTGCTTAGTTACCACATTTTTTGTTTAGGTAAAAAACATCCTGTCTTTTCCTTCCAACACAAAGATTTCCCAGGTTCTCTGAACACAGCATGCATTTTATTGGAGCAACAACATACGAAGCTCTGACAGCAGGAAACTTGGCAGCAGCCGTAACTTAGAGACTTACCGTACTGCGTGGGTATAAAGAAGTGAAAAGCAATGTCTCTATTTTACGTCGTTCTGCCCCCGCGGCTCTTCCTGTTTTCTCCGGGGTTTCTGATGTTTTCATATCAAAGACAAACACGTTGATCTCCCTTTCTTTCACATGTTATCTCGCTCTTACACACCATTTTAAAAAATGCGAAATGAGTGACTCATGAGCTGAATTCTACGCGTGCGTTCGGTTGTGTGTAAAAGGGGGATGATACAATAACACCCATACAGAAATCCTTAACATCATAAAAGGATGTGCTCTTTAAAGGAAACCCATTACACACACACACATGCAGTCATGACTCACATCGATTGTTGAGTGAAAAGGGTGAATTACTCACACTCACTCGTCTCATCTGCCCTTTTTCTGTCTTTCTTTATCTTTTTGTTTTTCATGGTACCACCATCAGTCCAAGCACCATTTATACTCCCACACTGGTGGAGGTGGAGGTGTGTGTGTGTTTTGGGTTCGTGACAGACAGAGAGAACATTGATTCACGCCTTTTTCCATTCACCTGCTCCCCGTCTGTCTCTCAGGAGGGAAGCAGAGCAGATGAATGATTCACACCTCCCTCTGCTTCCCACCAGGGTCCATTCACAATTTGGGATATTTCTTTTTGTTTACGATTCATTTGATGTGTTAGAACGGAATCGGAGACAGGAAGTAGAGTTTAAATGTTAAAAGTGTGTGTCTAAACTGCTGGAAGTAAAGCATCATGGGGAATTGCTGGGGATGTTGATTGATATGTCAACAAAAAGATCCATATTAACATGCAAGATGATGAGAAAACAAGACTGAAAATGTAGCAATCTTACATTGGTCTTCTCATCTTTTAAAGACTTTTTTGTTATCTTTTATGATAAAAGCGACAGGCAAGACAATGAATAAAAACATGGACACAAATTATAACCAACACGTCACAAAATGTAAAGTTGTAAGGTAATCAAATACCCCTTTCCACATCTGTATAGGTTATGAAGTGGGCAAGACCACTAAAGTCCAAGATAAGCCTCAGATTTAGGTCAGTCAATTGAGTCGAAGGGTTAAATCAATGTCTGATAATGTAGCTCTACATGTAAACAAATGCAAAAACCAGGTGAGCATCCTGCATACATAAGCATGAGAGGATCCATGTTTAAGACGCTCATGTCACTCCTCTATCTGTCCGTTAAAGCTGAACACTTTGTACAGATCCCTTAGCCTCTATGGCTTGAATTTGCGACCACCCACTGACAACATAAGAAATTCATGCACTTTTAAATAAGTTGACCTCGATTACTAAAGTTTTAGGTTTGAAATTAGATACTTCAGATTAACTTCTGTAATGAGTGAGGCCAATATCACAAGATCAGACTCTCAAAATGAGACCGGACTCAGGTCACCACTGTGCAAGATCCACAGTAATGAGGAAAGTTGGAAATCTTTCAATCCTACTTTCTTTCAGTCAAATTTGAATCTTCCTTTCTCCTCTTCTCATCGACCCTTTAATATCGTTTTATGTCTTTTTTTTCCATATTCCCCATGCCGTATCATACATTTCTCAAACAGCAGCAAACAACAGTTGCCAAACAATCTTTTCGTAAATTTAGGCCACTTTCACAAGTCGTAGTCCGTTTAGCGAAGTCAGAATCAGAGTGAAATGGATACTTTGGGTTTGTTTTCTATTCAGTGTGGATCGGTTTCACAGTGCACAAATTAAAGTGGACCAAATGAAAAAAATTATTTGCTGAGGGGCGTGTGTACAAAGATAGCAGATTTATCTTTTTCGTCTCGAGAGCTACCACTTGTATGCGGGGAATTGTGGACTTTGATATATTGCTGTCAACGTTTTTTCACTTTCACTCAGCACTGATGAACGAATCTTTTCTCCTCCAGTTTATCTGGAATGACTATATAAACGTCACTATTCTGTGGACTTTATTTTGAATATTCTGTATGTTGTCTTCGGCCCAGATGTCAAGCAAACATCGGACCAGTTCAGTCCAGGTCAGTCCTCTCTCTCATGTTAACCTGTTGTTTACCTGTGTTTTGGTTTGCTTGGTAACGGTCCGAGACCACCTCTCGCAAGCTGTCTTGGACCGGTTGTTTTGGTCCGCACGATTACTGCATTCACAACTGCCCAAACGAACCGCCCGGAGTTGGATTAAAACCCGACAAAAAGTTGGCTTTTGAAAGCCTCATAGGATTCATATAACGAGACAGTTCTAGTGAAGAACAGTTTCAAGTCTGTCACAAAGAAATAAGTTGCTACCCGTTGAGCAAGTATTAAACGATCTCTAAACGCTATTAAAGCTTGTAACCACCAGCTATGGACCCACTTGTCATAGAATGGGTTGAGATCCAAAGGCTGGAGGTACTGAATGATTAAATGGATCCTCCTCAGGTTACTCTGAGGAAAATGGTACCTGTCATCGCAGAGATCATTCATGTTTCCATCCCGCAGTAGTTTTGCAATGGGGCTCATCATATTGTGGTACATCATTCTGTAGCTACCCAAAGAATAAATGAATGTTTTTTGCAGGGTCACTAGCTGGTAGGGATTCAATATCTCGCTCAAAGACATATAAAACACTAATATCTCCTTTTATTCAGTCTATTTAGTCAGTCAGCTGTCAGCTCAAGTGTAAATGTGAGTCTACATAATAATAAAAAGAAGAGTTCACAACCTTAATAACTCCAGTATTCAAACTCGCCGTGACAGCCTGGCGATGTCCACTGTGGTTGCCATGACGAATGTTGGTGGTCCGTCTGCCAATCAGCTGTCATATCCTGTATGTGTGGCTGCCCGTCCCTGACACTGACAGCTACCAAGATGTGACACACACACACACACACATAAAGATGTGCATGCAAATATAAACAAGCCATCACTCAAGCATATGTGTATGTAGATACGGATACATGTGTGGACACTACACTTGTAAGCTCTGTACACATACGCAAACACGCACGTTTAGATCTAAGATACACAGACACACATTCATAGAGGCAATTAAGTGACAGATAACAACTCACATACAGTAGATATACACAGATAAGACATTGGAGTATAACACATCTTTTATCCTAGCTTGTTGTTCTGTAAAGCAACGTGTGACATTATTTTGACTTTAATAGCTACCTTTGAGAGAGAAAGAAAGAACACAAGACAGATGTAGAGACTAACCAGAGAGTAATGCCCGATACATAGGGTGGCTGTGGCTCAGAGGGTAGAGCAGGTTGTCCACCAATCGGAAGGTTGGTGGTTCAATCCCCGGCTGCTCCGCGGGGGCAAGTCGCGTATAGGTGGCATACACTGACAGCCAATGAAATTGCAGACTTATTAACGCTGTCCAAGGTGCTGAAAACGCGGCTCTGGTCCAGCAGTTTTCTCCTGAATATTTAAGAATGATTATCTGGAGCTGGTTCGAATCCCACTTGGTACAAAGTCTGTGATACATTGTCAAAGATAATGAGCTATTTGGGAATCAAGAAATGTGAGTCTTAGTTTGTTATTTACTTCTTCTGATTATCATTAGATTAGACTAGTCTGGTTATATCAAGTTCTTGACTTACTTAAAGCTATTAACCAATTATATTACAGAGTTTTCTTCCTATGTGTAACATTTAAATTGCAATTACTTAATTACTTCAATTAGAGACTTTACTGTTCACTATAAATTATTAATTTATTAATGAGACATGTAGACATTAGTGAATTAAATGTATTTATTAACCACAACTGTAACAGTAAATATTCAACAGAGCCCATATTGCAAGGTCACACATATATCACACAAAAATGTAAGGTAAAGTAAATATAATATTGTATATAATAAATGTAATAATTATTTACATGAGCAAAATATACAGTATATACAGTGGAAACCGGTTACAGTGATCACGGTTACATTGATAAACCACTTATATGGGGCAGTGGTGGCCCTCCCTCATTACCACCACTGAGATGCCCTTGAGCAAGGCCCCCCCAACCGCTCCAGTGGAGTTGCTCAGTGACCAGCAGATCAGACTGTGGTTGTACTGGGCAGCTTCCAGGTGTGAATGTGTAACTGTGTGAATGTGATCAGGGCGTTCCTGAAAAAGAGAGCATTGCCCTCAGTGAACCTCCCCCTGAATAAAATAAAGGTAAAAACAAATAAATAAAATATGGATCAAAAAGCTTGGGACAGAATCATTCCTATGCAAATGCTGTTTAAGCTGTGGAGGAGGACAGCTGGGGACAGCTGATGGCCTGGGTAATGGCTGACCTGGTCAGGCAAGAAGAAAGACATAGCAAATTATTAAGATTGTGTGTTGACTTGATTCTATCTCTTTGACACGCACACAACCAAATCAAGAACATTCAAATACTTACTTTGAGCTCTTGGCGGTTGCAGCGGCGGTTGAATGGGCTCTGCAGACGTCTCAGGAGAAATCGGAAGTGCCTCTGACACTATATAGAATATTAAACATTTCATTATTATTCACAGTAAGATAAATAAAAAACTTGACTGTGACATTGTGCACCAGTATCTGATTTACATCAATGAGAACAGTTCCGATGGACACTACATATGGATATTTTTAAGATGCAAATACAGTTAAAATAATACACACCTGGGACAGTGACAGTTGTCTCTGTTGGCAAGGGTCCTGGTGTTTCTGGCATCAGGAACATCAGCTCCTGAGGAAGGGGCACAGGTCTCTTTACCATCGGCAGAGCAGGGGCTGCAAGGAGATAAGGACCACAAAAAGTAATCAATTATTGGTTTATAACGGACATAATCAGAGGGAATATGACAGAAAGGTTTAAATGGATAAAAAGAAATATAATGCATTTACCATCTACTTGTGAACCCGTCAGTTCAGTTGGTGTGGACAGTGTAGCAGATGGTACTACAACAGAAAAAATCTTGTCAGTCATTTATATTTTGACAATATAAAAAAAACTGGTGTTAGTAAAGGCATACATTATCCATCTTTTACTTCACCTGCTTATCTCAGCCTTATATAGTTAAACAGACTGTTTGTTACATTAAAGTATAAAGAATTTCATTCATACACATGCAGTTTAGTTCTGTATGGATAAATATTTAGTAGTCAGTCATTACAATTTAGCCTAAGCAGGGGAAGCAACATGGCACACTGCAAACACATGCATACAAGTGTTAGTAACCACAGCAGTCCTATATGTATATGTATATATATATATATATTCATCATATAAGTCTAAAAACTGGAATAAAGAGTGCTACTTACCCTCGCCATGACTGGAATCAATTCATAGTCACTAGGACAACAAGTTGAACAGCAAAACACAAACATGACCAGAACATGGTCAACATGAGAAGGAACGGTTTATGTCATGCTTCGGTTTGGGATAAGAATTCATGGTCCCAGAGTCTCTGTCGACGACAGGACGTTTTTGTTTGGTTAAGAACCTCTTTCTGTTCCCGAAGCCTGTCGTCTGGCAGTTGATGCTGATGGTGCAGAAACAGCTGTAAAACACAAACAAAAACAATTAAATATAAACTATATAGAATACACAATTAATATTAAACAGGCTGAACTGTAAATTATTTTGAATCTTCAGGCAGTAGAAACAAACCAATATAAGACAACAAATGTTTACTCACAGCTCTGCACGTGTTGCTTAGAAGGACAGATACCCAGCATCGCTCTCTCCAGCTCTTCATCTTCATCCATCACTGTGATGCAAACAGACAAGAATTAGAATGTACTAAAAATATGGCTTTACTGCACTTAGGATAGTATGAATAAAATCACCACTGAAATAATGGAAGACGAAGTTTACTCCCTTTGGTGTACTAAAATACACTGGATACCATGACAGCATATACATTTTTTTGACAAAACAAATGGAAAACAAGACCCACCCATGGCTTCAGCAGGGGCCTGTGAGGCATGTGTCACCAGAGAGGAGCCAGAGGGGGAGGGCAGCTTCTTCTGCAGGTACACTTGTAGTTTGTGCATCTTTGTTCCTGGAGCACAGCTTTTCCTCATAATAAAGGCTGCATAGCCATCATCCCTGCTGTCCCAAATCTCTCTCCAGGTGCTTTTGGCACGAGAGCCAAAACCAACCAGCTGGTCATCCTCTGATGCTGCTGCTGTCACAACTGGCTTTTGTTTCTCATAATTGAGAAGAGACTGGATTTCTTGAAAGCTGAGGGCATAGCTCACAAATGACAGCAGGCTGTCCTTGATGTGCCCCCCTGCCATGAACACTCCTGCAGTCTCCTCCTTTTGCTGGTTCTTGATTAGGTAGATGGTATACCCAATGTCATTTTCAAGGAGCCAGCGGAAGGACTTCCCTTTATATTTCCCAAACTGCAGGATGTATTCTCCAGCCACCTCAGTTTTATCTGAAGCATCCCCTCCTCTTAAAATGATCACAGTCAGTGCATTTTTCCTGACCAGCTCCTCCTTCACGGGTGCAGACTTGTCCTGTAGAGAGGGGTTGTCTTTAAGGAGTTTGGCTGCATCCGTTGGATCCTGACGGAGATATCCGAGTGGTCCCTTGCGGAATGTGACACTCATTCTCCCAGGGAAAAAAAACGTTTTCTGCATTTTACCTGTAATGAAGAAAAGCATATTGATCTATTAATATGTTATAGACAGGCATTGTTTTCATAACAAATGTTAATAGTGAGGGTCTCAAGGGAGAGCAGGAATTAGGAGGTTCACATCTCAGCTCTAGCCCCTTTACTGTCTACATATTCTCACTGTATTTATCAGGGTTTTGAAGAAAAAACAAATGATATCAAATACCTTTACTTTAATATTACCTTTACTACTTTGTATAGTACCTTGATTAAGTGCCTGCCTTTGTGTATGTCTTAACGATGAGCTCTGGTTGTTGAGGCAGAGGCAGATCATCCCCCCCCACCCCCAACCAGTGATTCAGACTCAAGTAACACTGAAGTGTGAAGTGTCTTATCCAGCAACGCCCTGCATTCAATTCACCTTTCCTATCCCAAACAGACATGCATTAGACTATATTTGATATATTCTGCTTTTGACAAGCTCAGACAAACGTGGCCTATTTAGTATTTTGAAAATTGTAATATGGTATAGAAGCATATAATAAGTGTTAAAATTAAGCATGAATAGTACGTTGTACACAACATGACAAAGTATGAAAAACCCTGAGACATTGGTTCTCAATTAATAAACAATATTCTGGTGTTCTCTCATTTTAACAGAGGTGGAAGAAGTACTCTGATCTTGTACTTCAGTGATAGTACTGATACCACAGTGTAGAAATACTCTGCTACAAGTAAAAGTCCTGCATTAAAAACCTTAAGTATAAGTACATGCTGTGACAACAGCGTTAAGTGCAAACACGACGACTTTATGATTCATATGAAGCTTGTTCATTTATCATTCTGTCAATGTGTGTATGTAAAGTAACGTTAGTGTGTCCAGAGTAACGTTATATCTAACCTTACTGCTGATGTAAGCTGCTGATATACCGTAGTTAACGCTACATTAGACATTAATGTTAACTAACAACGTGATGCTTTCAACCTAAGGAATGTTAAGTTTCGTTAGCTTGTAATTCATCCCAAAGTACCGCAGCAGCTCGACACAATAAACTGAGGAAACACGGCTAATGACAACTTTATAACACGTCAGACAGCGCCAGGATACATTATAATAACATGTTGGTTCATTGTTAATAATGTTACGTTAGCTTGTAGTTCATCCGAAAGTACCGCGGCGACACAATAAACGGGAGAAACACGACTAACGTTAACTTTATAGCGTCCACAGAAGCAAGAACACGTCAGACAGCGCCAAGATACATTATAGTAACACGTCGGTAATCTTTATTTATCTAAATATAACTCACCGTTTGGCGTAATGTCCACACAGCGCAGCTCAAGCTCAAGTCGATGCGAAGTGTAGCTCATCCAGACCAACACTGCCAGAGTGGCGAAGGAAACAACAACTCCTCCTCCTCTCCTCGGAAAAAGGGCGCCAAACAAACAATAGCGGCCAAAGATATATTGCATCCGTAGTGGTTCAGCACTACCATAGAGAATGAATGGCAATGTGTTTAGGGCGCTTTCGCGGGTCACATGTCGATGTGTCCTTGAGGAAGACACTTAACCCTAAATTGCTCCCAAATTGATTTTGGGCCTGATTCCCCCTACCGAAGTTGTCAGCAAATCCCAGATTTTTTGATGATTCTAAAAATTATCTTTCCAGATATTCCTGTGGTGTGAGGTATGTTAAGCGGGTTTTTTCTATGCCCCGTTTGTCTCGGAAGTCCATCCCGGCCGCACCGATCTCAAATCGTAAATATTAAACATATCCAATATTTACGATCGGATATTCTGTAGTGTGTGGGGAACCCCAAGGACACCCGAGGACAGCCGATTACGCCGTCGCGTGGGAAAGAACGATAGCCAATTAAGAACCAAGCTGACTGAGCAGAAGGACAACCCCCGCCGTCATGGCGGCTGCGGCTAATGCATGAGCTAATGCAAAACGCAAAGCATAAAGGAGTAGTAAGATGGACCTCAGAAATGGAGGACCAACTTGTTAAAACACGCAAGTGTTTATTTAACGTGTCTCCATGACTTCATCCATCCTTTGTGAATTTTCAGTCCAAATTAGTGCAAAAAATAACATCGCTAATTCTTCCTGATTGTCATCCAGCATGTTTTTTTACACTATAGTCACGTTTAATCACGAGAGATTTTGCGAGATTTCTGTTTTTTTTAGTCGGGACTCGTTCATGAATGGAATCGGTTAGTGCGTGGTGTGCCGTTTTGGCCAAATCTTTGCTCACCACAAACTAAATCTGGTAAGATTTGAAAAATGTTTTAGTGTCGGTCAGCCTTAAGATGAAGTATTAAAAAGAAAAGACGGAGAGAAAAGAGGGGATGCACCAAACAGCCGTGAAGGGAGACGAGAAGGGAGAGATTGAAAATGAAGGATTGAGAGAAGAGAGAAATCAAGGGAATGACTTAGATGATGACTCAGCCGTGAAACAGCGAGCGAATCTGACAGAGCGAGCAGGAGAATTAACCAGAGAGAGAGAAGTGGTCAGAGGTCGCGATACAGAGCGAGAGAGGGACGGCTCTCATGGGGAGGAGAAAGAGAGAGAAAGAAATTAGAGGGTCTACCCAGCCAGATTCACTCAACTGTGTTTTCCTCCAGCTCCCCTGTGCTGCTTACTGAATGGATGATTCCCAGGCGGGCTCCGCCACTCTGTTGGTGTTTGTGGGGGTGTCTTTTCTCTGCTGGCTGTCCTGCCCTGGAGACTGAAGCCTGATGTGTTTGTGCTCCATTACCTCCTCCGTTCCTCCCTCCTTCCTTCCTCCCAGCTGTTCTCCTCTACCCACTCAGTCTTTCTCTCCTTCTGTCCCCTCTTTTCCCCTCTGACTCTATCTTCTCTTGCTTTATTGGCATTAGGATTATGCAGGCTGATATGGATACTTTTGGACTCAAAAAGTAGATTATTTCAAGTAACATCAAGCGCGTAATTTCCGAAATGACACCAGCGATTAGTGAAACAGTAAATATAAAAGCTATCATGAAATGGTTAAAGCCTTGATTAAATGACATGCCTATTAGTGAGATGAGCAAACGATGTACTGTAAACTATCAAATAGAAGCCGGTAAGAGCATGAGCAAGAGCAAACATCACTAATTCAGACACTAAATAATTCCAATCACATCTGCTTTGCTGTTTTTTTTTTTTTTTTGTTCAATGTTAAGCATCTATCAATGAAAGTCAACGCTTCCTGCAGATATTTCACATTAAAAGCCGAGCAGGAAGGAGAGGGATGATGTCCTAGAAGGATTTAAATCTGAAACATCGGTGCAGGAAGTATTAAGTTTCATGTAGATTAATAGCGATTAAAAAGACAAGTAGAAGTCGTGGGGTTAAATAACGAATGAAGACAATATTTCTCTTGAGGTGTGACTATATTGTTTTACTGAATTGGAAAGTACATTATACTAAATGTATCAAGACAATCGGTAAACATGGAAGGATTGTTGAGAGCACACTGTTAAAATTGAGAACAAGTTATTTCTATTATTTATAGTCCAAGCAGAAAGGCAGAAAGAAGCAAATGGAGAGTGATTTCAGACTTCCTAAACAGCTGCAGTATCCAGCATATCCTCACACAACAGTTCGTATGATATCTTACGAAAAGTTATCCTCATTTTTCGTGCGCTTTCCTACGAATGTCCAGCAACGCGTGTCAATTTCCGCTCTTTACATGCATACAGTCTTTTCGGAATAAACGTCACAGGAAAAAACTTGGTTAGGAAAAGATCATGGTTTGGGTAATAATAACTACGCTTGAAATACATGTTTAGGTTTAAGTCAACATTTAGGTTAAAATAACTCTGGAAGTGGCGTAACAAATACATTAACGTTGACTTCTGGTTTCACACAGGATACAATCAGCGGTCTCCTGGGTGAAAATCCAGTGTTTTTTGATCCACCCCACCTTCCTCCCTACACAGCGTTTGTCGCTCTTTATACTCCTTGGTTCACAATTACGTGGATTACATACAAATTGATTTTGTGGGATATATATATGAATTACTTTTCGTTGGTATAGCTATGAACGGTGATTGAGAATAGCCTGCAGTATCCCAGTCCTGCTTTGATCTCACTCACATACGCACATGCTCAGATAAACGATGTCCTTGTGTAATTCAGGCGTGGGTGTTGAATTAGTTCTGTCAGTAGCATGTTGTTCATCTGCTCAGCTCAGTGGGAGACATGATGACTAATGGCACTGTTGAAAGACCTTTGCGTGTGTGTGTGTGTGTGTGTGTGTGTTTGTGTATGTGTCCCTATGTATGCATGCAATGTCTCATGATGGTTTGGAGCCACCGATCAGCACACAGACGCACACACACACACACACACACACACACACACACACACTCACGCACACACACACACACACACACACACACACACACACACACACACACACACACACACTGTTATTGCATTCACGGTAACAAATTTGAGCAATAATGGTCCTCACAAACACCATGAGAGAGTGAGCTAGAAACACACAGAGAGGGAAAGTGATGAATGGCTGAAGGAGGGTGAGATGGGAACAAGCAAAAAGGTTATGGTTGGACTGTACCATGATGCAGAGTGAGTGGGGGTGAGAAAGGGTAGAGAAAGGAAAGAGTAGAGAGTCAGGGACTGAGAATACACAAAAAACAGAATTGACACAATTTTGTTAACAGTTAATTTTTACTATGATTGTGTGTATGTAAATGTTGCATCATATGAGCAATTATATCAATGTATATGTCAGTTTGTGTGTAGTAGCTGTACAAATCAGTGCATTCAAATGCCGCTTTCTTGGCGCTCTCAAATTCATTGTTGTCAATGTAGAAACACGGAAGGGAGCCGTCGCGACGCACAAGCATTCCCAAGCACCTATTTTTCAGGGTGCTACAGATAACCCCAAAATACAAATAGTTACACGCACCACATGTCATGTGACAAGGGACAATCAATCACAGCCGGCAGGTTTCTTTTCTTTCTTCCGTAAATGTCAGTCTACGATAAATATATGGAGGAGAAGTTAATCATTTTAGTGCAGGGCTACCTAGAGCTTTATGATCTGTCCCATGGACTATTTCACTTACTTCACCCTTTCCGTTCAAGAACGTCACAAAATCTAAATTACTGCAATTTCATCATCATCGTCATCACAGCACGCAGCTTTTGGTTGCTTAGTAACGGCAGGCACAACAGGAGTGCAACCTCCCAAGTGCCTTGGATAGAAGGATAAAAGCAGCACGGCTGGCATTTTGCAACGCGTTTTTAGATGCTACATATGAATGGCCTCTTATAGAAGTCCAGGGCTCAAGATGACATGACTAAATCAATTTGAAGATTAATGATTTATGAGATGACTGACAAATATATTAATTGCATGGACACTTTAATTTTTAAGTTGGCAGACAATGTGCAACCTAAAATTGAAAATTACATGCAAACAGGACTTTTACATTTGATTTGGAATAAAGTACAGATTTTTTTTTAGCTTTTTTCTAATGAAAGTGAAATGGAAATGTGCATGATTGCAGGAAGGAATCTCAACCAACCATCAAAACCAGCGAGCGAGATGTAACATCCTATTGGCTGAAATGCATCACAGACATGAAAACCCCCAGAAATAGAGCAGTGGAATGGTTTCCTCCGATTGGTGCTTTTCAGCTCTGGACTTCTATAGTGTGTGTGTGTGTGCGTGTGTGCGTGTGTGTGTGTGTGTGTGTGTGTGTGTGTGTGTGTGTGTGTGTGTGTGTGTGTGTGTGTGTGTGTGTGTGTGTGTGTGTGTGTGTGTGTGTGTGTGTGTAGAACTAGAAAAATCCAGCTGCAACCAGCAGCTCAGTGGTTTGTATTCTACTGCTGCTCTCTCCCTCTCTACAGTATCTCTCTCTCTCTCTCTCTCTCTCTCTCTCTCTCTGCCTCCTCTTATTATTCTCTCTTCCTCTGCTCTCTCTCTCCATCCCTTCCCTTCCTCTTCCTCCCTCTGTATCATCTTTCCTTGTGATTTTGAAATGCTAATACACTCCTCTTTCTCCCCCTCTGACGGACTAACTAGCTCCACATTACTCTGTGTAGTAATCCCCATTATCCAGACTACAGTAAATCAGAAACACAGCAGCTGTCTGTCCCCCTGCTGGTGGAATGTGGTTATTTCACCTGCCTCTGTCCGTGGTGCTGATTAACTGCTGCCTGAATGAACATCTTAATGGATCAATTTTAATAAGATGCCTTGACTTTAATTGGTATAAAGAGCTATTTTACATCAAAAATACATTACTAAATGTATTATTTTATAATTGCAAGCAAATACCTTCACACAGTACCTTCTCTACACGAGCAATAAGGATAGATGGAGGGTCGCTGTGTCAGAGGTGTTTTATGGAGGGACAGTCAGGTGTAAGCACTTTTTTGAAAGCATAACAAAAGAAGCCATATAGTTAGTCGTCGTCCTCACATAAAATTATTGACAATGACTTTCGTCAAGGTTGAGTCTTTTTAACTTGTTTAAAACAGAAATGACTTGAGTTAAACTTCCGTTAGAACAATGAGGACTCGAGCCTTGATTAGGACCTGATTTTTCAAACGTTGTTGCAGTTGTAATTTAGGACTCGATAAAACTAGAGCAGCAACGATTGATCGATTAGATGTCAACTATTAAATTAATCACCAACTATTCTGATTAGGGCTGTCAATTGATTAAAATATTTATCGCAATTACAATTCGCAAAAACACAAATATTGTCCAGAAACCCTCACAGGTACTGCATTTAGCATAAAAAATATGCTCAAATCATAACAAACTGAAGCCCAACAGTCAACAACAGCTGTCAGTGTGTCAGTGTGCTGACTTGACTATGACTTGCCCCAAAACTGCATGTTATTATCATAAAGTGGGCATGTCAGTAAAGGGGAGACTCGTTGGTACCCATAGAACCCATTTTCATTCCCATATCTTGAGGTCAGAGGTCAAGGGACCCCTTTGAAAATGGCCATGACAGTTTGTAGCGTTATTTAACCTCCTTCGCGACGAGCTAGTATGATATGGTTGGTACCAATGGATTCCTTACGTTTTCTAGTTTCATATAATACCAGGATCTAGCTTTAAAACCCGTCTGCTACAACCTCAAATTCACAAGTTGTGTTAATGCGTTAAAGAAATGAGTGGTGTTAAAACGATTGCGCGGTATTATTGCGTTAACTTTGACAGCCCTAATTCTGATGATCATCAGAATTCTCTGATTCCAGCTTCCTAAATGTGAATATTTTCTGGTTACTTTACTCCTTTATGACAGTAAACTGAGTATCTTTGAGTTGTGGACGAAACAAGACATTTGAAGAGGTCATCTTGGGCTTTGGGAAACACTGAGCAACATTTTTCCCCATTTTCTGACATTTTATAGACCACACAACTAACTAAATAATCATCAGTTGCCGCCCTAGATAAAAGCCCAGTAAAAAAAGAAATAAAAGTGACAGGCAGGTTTTAAACAGCCACTCATATTTACAGTTACATTTACTTTTATTATACATCTTGACTTGCAAATTGCTTTTAAGGACCTTGTAGTTAACTTGGATTTGAATTGAGATTTGCACTGACGGACTGTAGTGAAATGTAATTATTAAATATCTCTGACTGCAAGTGAAGAGGACAGTCTGCAGGATTTTTTTTTTTTTTTATTCTATTCAGCTCTGACAGACTTGAAACTTGACTTTGAGAATTTCTGTCACTTCCAACTGCTGGCCAACTGCTAAATAAATATGGGAAGCAACACAGCCAAGCAGTCTGTTGACTCACAGTCTGCTTGTTGGTTCCAAACTCAGTGAAATAAAAGAGATGACAGAGATGGGGAAATAAGAGGGATGAGATCAAGACAGCAGAAAACAGAGAAAGAGATAAAAGAATAAGATGATGGGAGTGAAAACTGTATCTCAGCGGGGAGCTCCTGTGCAGCTGTCAAACTCCCGCCGAAGCCTCATATTTATAATGAAGCACTATATTTAGTGACACATCTCTTCGGCAGACTGTCAGCTCCACTTCTCTCCTCGTCCACGGCTCAAATTACCACCTTCACAAATAGATACTGCACTTTCCTCCACTTTATTATGCTAATAGTGTCGGTAGCCAGGGGATGTCGTAGTATAATGGATGTTGAATAACTAGACCTTTTTAAATGTTGAAGGCCGGAAGGGAAGAAAAAAACACGTAAAATAAGTGGGATGAGACTCATTACTGTAAGTCTTCATTCACCGTATTAACCGGCAATGTGCAACAGTTGCATGGATGTGTCACGTTATCCACTATTTTAGACTAATTCAACTCTCTGTGATGTAATTCTTCACTGTCTGCCATAGTAACTATAATCAAACTTATACATAAATGGGTCATTTTAAGGGGAAAAGGGCATTAATATGTGTAGTTTTGGTTATTTTCTCATAATGTCACCTAAATGGCAGTGATAAAGGTTAGAAGTCATCAATCTAGCGCTACAACTAATGATTATTTTCATTGCCGATTAATCTTTCGATTATTTTCTCGATTAATCGATTACTTGTTTGGTCTATAAAATGTCAGAAAAGGGTGGAAAATGACAATCAGTGTTTCCCAAAGCCCAAGATGACGTCCTCAAATGTCTTTTTTTGTCCACAATTCAAAGATATTCAGTTTACTGTCATAGAGGAGTAAAGAAACCAGAAAATATTCACATTTAAGAAGCTGGAATCAGAGAAATTTAACTTTGTTTTCTTAAAAATTATTAAAACTGATTAATCGATTATTAAAATAGTTGGCAATTAATTAAATAGTTGATTGAAAAATGCATGCGTACCAATGAAATCAATTGAGTAAGTAAAGCAGAATGATAGAGAGAGTTTTATTGCAAACTGAAAGCGAGGGAGAGAGAAGAGCAGGTGTACTATGTCTGCGACTCCCCTGGTAAAAGAAGGTAAATTGATCTTTCCTCCCCAGTAAACACACACACACACATACACGCCTACACACACACACACACCTACACACACTTACTCCATGTGCACACAAGCATAAAACAATTAGAAAACACCCCCTGGAGCACTTTGGCGAATCAAATTACAGTCCAGGCTTCCCTGAATCCAATGGGAGTAGAGTCGCTCTGTAACTGACCAATCAGCTCTCTCTTGTACTGGAGTGTGTGTGCATGTGTGTGTGCGTGTGTGCGTGTGTGTGTGTGTGTGTGTGTGTGTGTGTGTGTGTGTGTGTGTGTGTGTGTGTGTGTGTGTGTGTGTGTGTGTGCGTGCGTGTGCGCGTGCGTGTGCGCGTGCGCGTGTGAGTGAGTGCTGAAGTGTTGGAAGGCAGTAAATATCCTGTAGGATGAAGGTAGCTTTAACGCTAAGTTGTCCCCTGGGAGGAATAACAGTGTAGTGTAATGCAGCGTTTGCGTATGCGTGTGCGTAGTGTGGTGGCGTGCTACTATATATTGTCAGTAACAGTAATACATAGAGCTGGGGATCTGACAATAGCTGCTGTGCACATTTAACTCTAATGATCTATTCTATTCTATATTGTATTCTAGCTGGCAATGCCTCATGGTCAAAGAAACGCAGCACGCTATGGAACAAATTTTATTCCATTGATTGACTGACTCAGTCCAGCGCGACTGAGTGGACTGCCAACATCTAACTTGTGTGTGCGTGTGTTTTTTGCGAGGGCCAGTGTTAGACCTTGAGACTGAGGACATTTTTGGAAAATGATTTAAACTATTATTTAAGGCCGCGACAAATAAACGACACGAAAATGTGTCGGCTGCAAATATTTTTGTATCAAAACCATCCTTTTTCAAAGGTTTGAATAGATTTGCGGAGGCGGAGGACAAACTATCAGGATCCAATTGACCCAAAGCTGCGTCTGGCAGACAGTCTGTCGGAGGTAAATAGTTATATAGACTAAGCTACTGTAAGCTATTTTATTGAGTTTCCTTTAGTGAATTTGCCTCTGGTGAACAGTTATGCAGTCCATACTGTATGTCTAAGGCTCTTATTGTCAAAGATAAGAATGGAAGGTGTGGATCTCTCCAATCCGCACAGTGTGATTGGTTGATGCCTTTATTCGCGGGGCGAAGCTCAGAAAAATCGACCTCGCTCCGGAAAGACATTTTGTGTAATATTTGCGTTGTGTGTGTAAGTATTCATGACAAAAACAACAGTTTGAAAAAATGTATTGACAAACTAATTGCATGACAAATAAAAACGCCCCCGGTGTGTAAAGGAGTTTGACATATTGGGAAGTAAATCTGCTTTCTTGCTGAGAGTTAGCTGAGAAGACCGATAACACTCATGTCTGTACAATAAATAAGAAGCAGCCAATTTACGTAGTGTGCAGTAGCTTAGCATAAAGATGGGAAAGAGGAGGAAACAGCTGGCCTTGTCCTGTCTAAAGGTTAAAATATCTGCCTATTACCACTTCTAAAGCTTGCTAATAAACACATTATATAAGGGATAATGTACAGCGAGCGGGTCATTGTTGCAAAATAAAGCCAGACAGGATGATGCAGGACCCTGACGCCAAGCAACAATGACCCGCTCGCTGTACATTATCCCACCTATTACATAATTTGACATAAAAATGGTCCTCACGAGTCTTTTATAAAGAAATAGCAGATTGTAGAATGCTGTAATTGACCAATCAAAATCGAGCATTCAACAAAGCTGTGTAATAAACCTTGTTTATTTAATCCATAGAAAGTGTACAAACAATGCTGGAACTATTTCTTGGCCAGGACAGTGACTTCTTGGAATCTTGTCGTCACTATGAGGTTGCCAAGCAACCAGTGGAGACAGCTGTTTCCCCCGTTTCCAGTATCGAGTGGTATCGATCTTCTCGTCTATCTCTTGGCAAAAAAGCTAATAAGTGCATATCCCAAAATGTCTAACTACTCCCTCAACCCTCAAAGTCCTTGGACTTGGTCTTTGTATTTCCTGTTTCAATGTTTGCTAATGCAGTAGCTGAGAGGAAGTAATCTTGGACCAAAGCTGTTGTCTTAGCAACAGAATGGCAATGAAAAAGGTCTATATAGCTAAATCTAATTTCCAACACCGGTCCCTTGATCTATGCAGTTGTGTGTGCAGGTTGTGTTTGTGGTTTGATTACATAAGAGCTGTTGTTCAGCCATCACCTTCCATCTTCCTGCACTTTCCCTCCATCCAGTTCCCCTGCATTTCAAAACAAGAACAGAGCCTAAATCCAAACACTCTCCTCTTACTCCACTCCAGTCCGTCTCTCTCATCCCTCCCTCTACACCCTCCCCCCCTCTGCTGTGTTTACTTCATCTCACCTTTGACTCCTCACCGCATTTTACAGCTGTGCTGTCACTCATGAATTATTATGATCTACAAAAAAACAGGCTCCGGGGACTTCAGGGTGACTTCCCTGTGTGTTCGCTGGCTCAGCTAAATCTTGTCACCAGCTAATGTTTGGATAATGAAAAATGGCTATCCAATTTGGTATCATTTTCACATTAAGCTTCTGCAATGACTTCTGGAAGTTTTTATCGTCAGATGACCCTAGGAAAATTATAAATATTCCTACAGCGATGACAGAAGCTTCAGGTTACGTTTAACAAGCAGTTAGTTTACACATTGGAGTTATTACAAATAGCAGCGACTTCCAGACTCATTTGTTCTAAGATAGGATAAACACATCCTGGATCAATCTCTTTATTGGATGAAACTGTTAATAGTTTTGTCCTCTGATATCTGGCAAGGAAAGAAAATATGCAAATTGTGAAACGGTAGAGTCTGTGGAAAGAGTCTCTTCACATATAATGTATGCAACTATTATGAAAACACATACAGTATCACGTTTGTCTCTCCTCAGTGTGTAGTTTTAGAAAAAACGGATGCTGCTCTCCTGTTCTTCCATGCATCCCTTCCCATTTTCTCTCTATTGATTGCGCTGTCAGGGGGTCTCCCTAGCCATGTGTGTGAATTAATGGTTATTAGTTATTGATCTGTGAACCGCTGCCTCAAATCACAAATGTAACATAAACACACCTTTACACAATCTGAGGAGTTTTGTCAATGAAATCCTTTTGTAAACCTCCGTTCGCTGAGTTTAGATAATCTCATCCGACGGCTTGTTTGCAGAGATTATCTGGTTGATTGTCAGGAAAATAAGGCTAAACTGGAATAATCCTTTAAAGAGTGTTCAAAGTGGCAGTCTTTCTCCTTTCCCTCTTTGATTTCTGTCTTCACGTTTGGTTGCCCTCGCAGCAGAGGGACAGCAGTTCCTGGTTAGGCCTCTCTGTCTCGCTCTGTGTAAAATGATAAAATGATGGGGGCAGAGCATTGACACTGACATCTAATCAATGCCTATCTGAGCTGCGGCGGCAGACGGGCGGCGTGTCATCACTGCCCAGAGATGACAAATAATCACCATGTAGTGATGGTGTTGTCCCTGCGGCTACTGCAGGTCCTCCGACAACCGAATACACACACATACATGGACATACAGACAAACGATGACTCTTTGCAAATATTCTTCAATATCCCTGTAAAAACACAACAGTCAACTGCACTGTAAGAAAAAATAAACAGGATTAAATATTATTAGCATTAGCCAACAACCATTATCCCTTGTTTTTTTCTGTCTAAAGCTCTTCTACTATTCCTTAAATCATTTTTGCAGCAGACATTTTAAAACCTAATCTACCTGTCTTTACATATGTAAAATACCTTAAAGGTGCTCTATTCAATATCCAGAGCATTAATATAGCAGCAAACAACTATTTGCTATGTAAAGATATAGAGGAGTAATGTCTACCTGAGCAGAGCATGAAGTCACTATCTGTGTGTGTTGTAATCAGAGCTTCTCCGGGTCTTGTTGACATAGCCAGGCGTGCGTTTAGTCAGTAGTTCGTGGATGTGAGCGTGTCCCACTGGCTAGCTCACGACCGCTACTCTCCACTGCTCTCATACGGCAGTTACAGCTGATAGCGGCGTCCCCAACGACGACCCCATCACAGAAGCGTAGAACCCACCCAAATTATAAAAAAAGCTAAATTGAACTTGGAGGCTGCACTCAAATATGCCAACTGTTACATGTAAAATATATTTTGAGAAATGAGAATGACATTTTATGCGGGATAGAGAGGTGGAGAAGAGGAAAGAAAAAGAGAAAGAGGATAGGAAGAGTGTATAGCGATAGAAAAGGAGTAGACAGATAGACAGGAAACAATTTAAAAGACACTGAACGATTCATCTGGAGCCCCCGTCTCTCAGAGCAGGTGGATAATTCCAGCGCACAGTGTGAGCACGCTCCGACAGAGAGATCTGACTGGATGGGAGGGTAAAGGTCTCTGCTTTGTGGGTGTGTTCTTGTGTACGTGCGTTGTGTACACTGTGCGAGATTGTGTGTTTTGCAGGTGTCTGAATACGTTATGCATCTTTCTTATGTTTAGGCATGACTGTATGCGTGTGCTGCTGATGACAGTGTGTGTCCCATGCGGTGTGTTATTAGTGATGTTGGGGGAGTTGACGTGAAATGCTGCACAAACATCAGCCTGCAGCTGTAGTGTACACACACGCAGATACACACGACGGATGCCTGCTGTGCACAGTCTGTCTGCTAAAAATTAGGTTCCTATACAACAAAACTGCACTTTGAATTACGTTTTTATTTTAACGTATAGTGTTACGAATTATATTATGATAATCCGCATAGGGAGGTCGGGGTGGTGGATGGGTCAAACAAACTTTCAGCCAGTAGACTGCTGTTTGTGTCCCGTGTGAAACCAAAAGTCAACGTTCACCTATTATAATTAAGTCCGTAGCTTAAATATTGCAACAAACATAGTCATTTTAAGCCAAACCATGATGCTTTTTATTAAACCTAACCAAGTAGTTTTTGTTTTATTTAAATTTCAACCCGATATCACGCCAAATTGTGTAATAGACCTGCCAGATCCACCAGAAGATTGGGTGTCAATGTCACGTTTTGCCTCAATATTACACGGGTGTATGAAGGTGCAGTAGCAGCAGGGGGCAACAAAAACACTCATATAGGTTTAGGAAAAACATCGTGGTTGCGTTTAAAATGAAACGTAAACTAAGTACAATGCGTACGGAAACAACGTAACATAAGTACAAACGTCACTAAAAAAGACGTCACCAACGTAACTTACAAAGTAAAACACCTGCCTCCTGGTGGACCTACACACTTTACCTGCTGTCCGCCATAAGCAGTCTTTCTCACTTTTTATTCTACGTCACTAGCTCTGAGCGTAACATATTCACATAAATGCATTTACATTGTAGTCCGTGCAGACTACATTGCGTACAAATGACATGCCAAACGCAAGAACGGCCTTCTTGCATGCTTATGCCTTGCGCATTATCGTGTCATTCACACGCCTTTGCATACGTTTCCCTTGAAACGTAATTGAGAATGCAGTTTATTTGTATGGGAACGTAGTTTCTAGGAGACAGGGTGCAGGAATGTCACCGTTAGACTTCCGGTAGGTTGTGGTCTTTTACAAGGATTACTGAGCTTTAATGCAGCATGACGCTCAACTGAGGTCTGAAAATGTCTGCAGCTCAGCAGCTAGCTAGTAGAAAAACATGTACTGTAAGAAGGTAGTGTATTCATTTTATACCAAAACATTCTTTACAAAAACCCACAGCAAATGGTGATCCATAAGATAACGTCATACTACAGCTCAAATAGTGAACAAGCAATATAAATAGTCGAGGCCGAACAATAAGCGCAGTGAAAAAATAGCTCGTTGGCTCGTTGGCACTCCCAATGAGCTGCCACACATGTAGAGGGTCTCCCATCCTCCCAGATCTCACCCATCCTTCCCTGCGGGAGCCCCCGACCAAGCAGACGGACTCACTGCAATACAGATGAAGCTGCACCTGTTGAAGTGCCCTTGAGCAAGACACTGAATCCCATAAATGGTAGAGTGCAGACTGACCCAGATATTGTTTGGCTGCACAGTGTGTGCGAGTTTAGAGGCTGACTCAGCACGCTGTTAGTCAGGGTCGAAACACACACACACACGCACACACACACACACACACACGCACACACACACACACACACACACACACACACACGCACGCACAGGAAGTGAGTTAGACAGTGAAGGACAGACGACACTGACACACTGTTCCTGTGTGTGTGTGTGTGTGTGTGTGATACAATAATACAATATTCAAATATAAATGTATATGAGTGTATGAAAATGCTTCAAATTATGTTTATGCACATTTTGTAGGTGAAGAAATGTGTTTTTGTTGTCGGATGAGTTGTTGGTGGTGAAGCAGTAACTCACTGCTGATTAGGAGAAACTTCATTCTTTAATTATGTTTCAATTCATTGCTTCTCAATCAGAGTCCACACGAGATTAGCCCCAGTTTCTGATTAAGGCCAATAATACGCTAATACAGTAATGTGTTTTTCCATTAAAAATCTTTGCCTGAGTAGCTTTAAGGAATTAGTTGAAGATTAAATGACGTGTAACGACGCGACAGGTACAGTTTATGTTTTTTTTTTATTATTATTATTCCTCTGTTTTGTACTCAGGAGCAGTCATGTCTGACCCTGTCAGCTCTCTGCGAGCTTCACTCTCACAGTTGCTCTTTTAAAAGACGGCGCTTGTGTTTTTGTCTAAATGTCAACGCGGCATCAGCTCTGTTCTGGGGAGGCAGTGATGCTCTTTGCCGACAAACACGCACACACACACACGCACCCTTACATCCAGGCACCCGGACATACACAACATGATACACCAGCACACACTTATTCATGCAAATACACACACAGAGAGAAATCCTGCCCCCAAAGCATTTCTCAGCCAGAACTGCCAGTTTCATGAGGCAGAACTAATTCACTGTACATTTTTGGAATCTGCCTCTCTTTTCTCTCCTCCTCCTCTCCTCTCTTTTCTTCTCCCTCCCCTCATCCTCCTCTCATCTCTCTTTCTAATTCACTAATATCCTTATCCTCTCACTCTGCCTCTTTCACTCTGACATTTTGCCTTCTCGTCTCCGTTTCTGTTCTGTCCTCCATTTTACCCATCTCCTCATACGTCCTCACATATATCCTCCTCTCTCTTTCAATCCCTTTTTTTGAGAATTACTCCCTCTGCCCTCCTTGTGCTTCCCCAATTTCTTCTTTCCCCTTCCTGCAAGCATTTGATAGACAGTGACGTGCGGTTCAACTGCCGCCGAAACTGGCACGAAACCTCATATTATAGCAGAGGGGAAAATACACAAGTTAAACAGCCTTGGGAACTTGTGATCTGGTATTTTAGAAAGACATTTAGGGTGTGATATTAACAGCTACATCTTCTGAACTTTCATTCTTGTACTTAATCTGTTCAGTGTCGGAAGAGGCCAAAACCTTACTATTCAAAACTTGATTAACCCGACACTGGGTCTTTAGGAGGAGATAGCAGGTCAACAGCAGATGTCACATAGAAGTGGTGTACATCATCTGAAATCTGGGACCCGGAAGATTAATTTGAGATGCAGCTCAGCACTGTGTGTCAAGTTATTCTGGTCATAAATCAGAAATAAACATGAATTAATTTATCAAAATAAATAGTGAAAGTGTATAAGGGTTAAGAACATTATGATGGAAGTATATGATGGCCATTCCCATGCTCTATTATGTTTCATAAGTTGTTGCAGCAATTTTTGGGTTGATACCTTTTGTTACATTGATTTGGTGCTAAATTTAACCATTTTTACCACTCGAGAATTGATAAAAATTATCAATAATCCCTCCAAAATACCACATTAAGACACCAAGACCTTGAGGAACATCATAGAAAAAGCCATGCTTTGATTTGGTAACAGAAACTTTGGACATTTGGAGATTTCTGCAAGAAATCATTGAATGGCGAGCATGTCTGTTCTGGAAACCCCCTTATTGTCAATCTACATAGGAAAGCCATCCATCCTCTGACTGTCTTAGGTCTGTAGTTTGTGGTTGTAAAGTTTCATGAGTTTGTGATTATCCTAGAGGTCACCACAGGTCATTTTATACAGTCTCACTACAATGAAATGGCTCCTATGAGGACTAACATCATCACACATGAATAAAATTGGGCTCATTGGATCCACAAGAGTCTCAGCTTTACAGTCAATGTACACAATCTACTCCTCTTTTGGCAAGGTATAATCATTCTGGCCGCTGTTTTAATACAAGTTTGCAAATATTGTTGACAGATACTGATGTGTGCAATTACCAACTACGATTTACTAGTAAGCAAAGTGGCTTCATCCCATCACAAACAGGTATTTTATCAATTCTATTCCACCAAAATCCAGCTTATAAATTAAATTTCAGTCTATAAAACATTTTACTGTTGGGTCTTTATAGTTTGTATCGTGCCGGTATTGATGTATACTGTGGTGGAATAAACAGGAGGCAACCAGAGCTGAGAGAGGTTCTTATTATCCTCTCCCTCTCATTTCACCCTCAACACCCTCTCATTTAGTTCTCTGCAATCATTCTCTCTCTGTTTTCCATGTTTTTCTCTCCCTGCGACACTCCATCTTCTCTCACGTCCACCCCCACCTCTACTTACTTTCCATTTCTCAGCCTCCTCATGATCCCTCCCCTTCCATCTCACTCACTCATCTCACACTGGAAGACTTTCCCTCTCCTCTCCTCTCCTCTCCTCTCCTCTCCTCTCCTCTCCTCTCCTCTCCTCTCTCTAAGCTCTCGGCTAAACTTTCCTCAAGATTTTTTTTTCCTCCAACTTCCTCTCTAGCATCTGTCTGATCATGTCTCTTTCTTCGCCCTGCGGGATGAGCCAGCAATCTCCCCTACCCATAATGCTCCTGTCCAAGCGAGGACTGCCTCCTGCACTTCAAAGTACACACTTCAGCACTTCAAAGGCTGCAGTCTCTCTCATACTAAAACCAAGGCCAGATCAATTAAATCCTAATAATAGCCAGCAGCCCCCCCACCGCCGACGAATGAGGTTCAAATCTGGGTACACACAGCGAGGCAAGAACTTCAACTTGCTAAACTTTTGTGTCCCCACAGAGGTAATTTCTGTCGAGGCTCTGTGGATAAAAACAAGAAAAATAGGACCTGTATCTTTAAGACGTCTAAGAATAGAAGTGCAGTATTGGAAATGTTGGAAAAGTCACACTATTAGGCAAGAACACAGAGAGCAGGTTGCTAAATTTAGCTTACAGTTTTCATATAGCACAGCGGTTTTTCTTTTTTAAGTTAGTCTATTCAGCAGCAAAAAAACTGAAGTCCCTCAGTGTTTGGATGTAGTCGCCAGAAGCCTCAAGTTCAGCCTATTGAATGAAAAAAGAAAGAACACAGACATGGCAATATATTTTATGATGTAGCTCCAGATGACGCATATTTCTGAAAAAAAGTCTCTCTGGAAGCTTTTTCTCTTAAAAGCTGCGTGACGTTGTTATGGCTAAAGGTCTTTACAGATGGTAAGCGACACCCCACCTGCGTACTCGCTTGGATCCGCGGCGTCTGACTGCGCTAACCATGTGAATAGACAGGCAGACAAGCTCTCCGTGAGTAGCGTCATGTAAAACCACCAACCATGGAAATGGTGCACTACTCTATGTATCCCTTCCGGTACAACTGTTTGGTGTATCATATATCCATAATCACAGCTCGATTTGTTGACACGTGTGGCAATCCTAGTATTTGATGCCAACACCAGACTGTTATTGTTGATCATTGTCATTTAAACTATACATAACGTTACCGGACACATCCAGTCTTGCGCCGATGCTCTGCCATTCGAAAAGCCCTCCTGCTTATGTCCCAAAAACAGTTATTATATTTCAGGGAACTCTCAAACGGCAAGGATCAATCTCTCATTTATTGATTTGCACTGCGTGTCGCAACGTGTAGAAAAAAGTTCAAGACAATATCACATCTGGCAGCTGACATGCGCCGCCTGTTAGATAGCCTGCACCTCCCTACCTGCCCACTCGCCTCTCATTGAAAATGAATTACGAGGTGCGTCAATCGCTCCCCGTCTGAAAAGCCCTTAACACGTTAGCAAACAGCTGCCCACACAGAGCAACATTAACATTCAGTTGGAGTTTCTGTCTATAAACATATTGACGCCGCGCTGGCCTTTGGATCATACGTCAACGTCGCCACCATATTTGACAGACTGGCCTGTAAATAAAGACGTAAAGTAAAAGGGGGAGCTAGGTTTTTCAGGATAAAAAGCACTACCGATTTCAATGAGTCGTTTTTATATTCAAGGGATTATGAAAAAAAAAGATGTCTTATTAGTTAATTAGTAAGGCTATAATCACTGCTAGATATTCAAGACAGGAGTGAGTGTCAATTTTAGGCTTACATGAACTGTATCACAGCAACAGACAGAAGCAGTCAATGCGGCATCTTTGTATATATGTCTTTGTTTCCGTCCACCTGAGAAAAATATCTGGCTTTTTAGCTCTTAAATGTGACAGCTAGTCGCTAATTTTGCGTACAATGGACTTATCAGAGCTCGTTTGCTGAAACAGCTTGACTGAACCAAACAGTAAATGTGCCAAAACAATGAGCTAAAAGAAGCTAAAAGACTCAGTTAGTTGATGGATTTTAGGACAAACCTTATGTACTATATGATAAATCAGTTTTACGGTGTTTATTTGTTTCAATGACAAAGCAGCAGTAGAAGTTAGTTGACTTCACGTTCCCCGCTGAGAAAGCCCGGCCCACTGTACCTCCGTCCTGTTCAGCTGCTGGCTCGCTGCCATCCTATTACTGCAGGAGTCAAAATCCTCTGATCCCCGCAGCCCATACACAAACATTACACACACAAACGCATTCACAAACTCTCGCAGGGATTCACATGCAGGCCCTGCAGAGATTGTACTGTTGCCCCCTGTTTTGATTGGTGTTTATTTGTGTGCATATGAGTCTATTTTTGTGTGCGTTTGTGTCTGTGTACGTCAGTCAGTCCCAAATGAGACAGCAAGCCTGTTAAAATTAGCTCTCATGACAGATTTGTGGGTCAAACTATGAACAAACCGCGGCGCGCCTTTGGTCTGGTTCCGTCTTTCAACCACAAAGACTTCCGCCTCTAAGCCGGCCGGTCACAGTCAGGTCGCCGGTTCAAATCCCCGGTCTGTCTGAGGGGAATCAGGGCAGGAAAAGTCTCCTTCAGAAGCCAATGTCAAAAAGGCACTTAACCTCTATCCACTGCAGTGGAGCTGCTCCAGGGCCAAAGGACAATCTGCAGTGTATAAATAAATCAGTGTGGAATTCAATTAGTTAAGTGTTTATTGTTCTTCCAGTTACCTTTTTATTATCAGTTGTATTTATTTCTCTCTTGTCTCTGTCCACCTCTCTCTAATGAAAGACAGTGCATTCTGTACTCAAACAAGTCATAAAAAAGTCCTACCCATTTGAGTATTTAAGGCCTCTATCAGAAAGAAGACATGGTTTATTGGTGCCTACCAAAATCTTTACAAATGTCCACAACAAATGATTCATATGACTCTTCTGAGTTGCATCCTCCATGGGTAAAGTTTGGTTAGGTTTAGGGATAAAAACTACCTGGTTAAGGGGAAAGATCAAGTTGCAACCAAAATGTTAATATTAACTTTCATGAACTGAAAACACACTGTGAAAGGGTTAAAGTTGTAAGACAAAAACAGACAACTCCCAGACTGGACAACGCCATGGTGGCGAGCTGTCAATCACAAGGTAGCCACGCCCTAAAGTATACCCTGCTTTATGGTCTATTTGACTCTAAATGGGACCATAATTTACTAAATGAACATCATGCTGTATTGAAGAAGACTTGAAACTAGCGATTGAGACCATAAACTCATGTTTACAATGTTTACTGAGCTAATAAATCAAGTGAGAAGTAGGCTCATTTTCTCATAGACTTCTATACAATCAGACTTATTTTTGCAACCAGAGGATTCGCCCCCTGCTGGCTATTAGAAAGAATGCAAGTTTAAGGCACTTCAGCATTGGCTTCACTTCTATTTAATGTTTAATTTGCTTCTAATTCAAATTTGCTGCTTCTTTGTTATTAAACTATTTAAGGCATATTGATGCAGACTATTAGACTACTACTACTACTTGTAGTTTTAGCTACTGTCAGAATTCATCATCACAGCAGCTATAAATTCACAACATATGCTAATGAGGTCCTCCTACGTGTAGTATGAGCAGAAGAAAGAGGTGGGCTGATCAACCTCATAAGAGTTTTATATCTTCTCCGTGAAGAATTGTCGGCTGGCCGGCTGAAAACAGAAAACAGGCACTGTAGGAAGTGAAAGAGGTGACGGTGTAATGTGGGCAATAAAACATAATGTGTACGCATTAACATATACAGCCCTGTGCCCACTGCCTTCGCCTCTCACAACAAGGTTACGTAATTAAAGAGGCTCCATTGTGGTGAGAAGAGGAGATTTTTAAAATATCTGTGAAATGAAAATGAAACCTGTTTTGGTTATATAACTCGTCTCTCCTTCCTCGCTCCCTCGCCTCCCTTTCTCTGCTTCCTTTCCTCTTCTTCTTACTCCTATTTTCATTTCCTCCTCTAATTTATTCCTCCTTTCTTCTGCCACTTGTGTCTCTCCTCTACTTACCTCTCCACCTCTAATTTATCTTTTACTTATTCTCTCCATCACTGGTTTTCTACTCCTATAATTCATCCCCTCATATCTCTCGTCCCCTAGCGTCTCTCCTCCTCCTTCCTCCTTTCTCTAATTTATTTCTCTATTTCCTTCCTCTCCTCCTTTTCTCTCCTCTCCCACCTTTAATTCATTCCCTCCTTTCTCTCCTCCTCCATGCATTTCTCTTCTTTATCCTCTCCTCCACTGCTCTTGTGGTTCTCCTCTAAATTCGTCTCCTCCTTTCACTTTATGTTTTCATCCTGCTTTTAATGCCTCCGCTCCTCTCCTACATTTCATTTCCTTCTCTTCCTCTTATTCTCTCTATCCCTGCGTCTCGTCTTTCTTACAGTACAAAATGTGTAAGAGAAAATCATCCACCTTAGATCCAACCGGTGTCTTTTCTGTATGCATATGTTTGCTGTATATGTTTGCCAGGATTTCATCCAGTAAAAGCAGTTGAGACTATAAAATTGCTCCTCCCTCTCTTCAAAGCAAATCAATAGATGTCAAGGGGATCCTCTACTTAAGTAAAAGTACCAATACAACAATGTAAACATACTTAAAGTATCAAAAGTAAAAGTACTTGCAGATTAAATGGCCCCTGTGACTGATATAATGTCACATATTACATTATTAAGTTGTTAATACTAATGCATCAGTGTGTAAGCAACATACTGCTGCTGTAGCAAGTCAAGGTGGAGGCTACTTTCATCTACTTTATAGAGTGTAGTTTAGTCCAGTGGTTCCCAACATAGGGGTCTGGCCCGCTCCAAAGGCTCACAAGGTGAATCTGAAGGGGTCGAGAGCTGATAAGTGGGGGAAATGTTTCTCTACGACTACGTCCACTTCTTATATACAGTCTATGCTTATCATATGCTTTTTAAAGTAAAATCTTAATCTGAAAAGTAAGTACTGTAGTAATTATAGCTGTCAGATAAATGTAGTTGAGTAAAAAGTACAATAATTCCCTCTAAAATGTAATGTAGTAGTCAGGACTTTAGAAAATGTGCTTTCCGTTACAGTTTCTCTCACCTCCTGGCTATTAGTTCATTTCTCAGATCTCCTTTATCTCTCTTTTTCTCACGTCCGTTTTGTGTGCAGTATTTCCAACACACAAAACATTAATGATGGACAGCAGACAGGGAGCGAAAGAGGAGAGAAGGATGGAGTAAGAGATAAAAAAGAAATGAGCAGAAAGAGAAAGCAAAAAGTATCTCAGTAGAGAGAGGAAACAAAAGTGTAAAGGGGAGATAGAGCTCAGGAGGTCAGGAAGTAAGATGGAGGTAACGATGGAGGTGAAGAGTTTGAAGAGAGGTAAAAGAGTTTAAGCGGGAATCAGCTCTTTGTTCTCATGTAAAAGTGAATCTCCTCACGTATGGTGACTGATGCAACCTGAGCACCGAGCGGTGAAACCTGCCCCAAAACTCACACGGTGTCGTTTGGGTTCAAGTTAGGAAACCGGGAAGCAACCATGAGAAGACATATTAATATATGTTCAAAGGGAATTATATATATATATATATATATACATGCTCAGTATTTTATTGATAGTGATAATACTTTCTTGAAATATTTGACAGTAATATAATATATTTTATATGATTTCATTTGGATGGATGGACCTTTACAGGCTGTTATAGGAAGCTGTGTTGCTTCAGCTTCATTACTCATGCTTTCATGTGTGTACTTCTTTGGCATAAATCACTAAATAGCCCATGAAATAAGGAATAATCTGACAACATTATTCATTATTCACATTCAACATTAATTATTATTAGTTATTCTCAGAGGGATATCGCTGTTTGTATATCGCCGGCAATGTCCCGGCACTGAAACGGGGGCGATGGAGACAGACAGAGGAACATATCAGCTTGCCGTGCGAATACCTTTGAATGTTTCTCACCGAAGCTTCGAAGCTCAAAAAATGGTATTCGAGACAGCCCTATATGTGGATTACATACAGTACGCTTTCATTTTGTGGGATATATATGAATTACAGTGCATTACGTTTCTTAAGTATAGCTACGAACGGTGTATGAGAACAGCCTGACCTAAAGATGGTCCATCCCAACCCCCTTTCCAAGGCTTCTGCACCGTACAAGAACATAGCACCCGTGGACTGGAAAAACCATTGCCAGTGGATATAATCCAGGCAGCAGCTAGTCGCTTATATTTCCTCCAAAACATGAAAGAAAAAATGTTTTAGTACATATATGAAACCATTATCATCATCACTGCCTGTCCACTTCAACAGCTCTCCCTGGTTCTTCCTCTCTCCTCTGCCCCCACTCCAAGCCAGTTACATCAGACTCAGCAGGGAGCCACAATACCAGAGGCTGAGCTCAATTACTGTGTGTGTGTGTGTGTTTGTGCATGCACGCGCACGTGTGGTGTCACTCACTTCCCCATTTCCCCTCTCCTCCGCCCAGTGGGCTCCTCTTCTCCCCTCCTCCTCCTCTTCCTCCTTCTGCTTGTCATCTCTCTCCTTCTGGTAAGCCTTCAGCTACACAGGCCTCCTCCATTTTGCATTGATGTGAACCGTGTGACTACATGCGTGTGTGTGTGTGCGTGTGCTTGTGCTTGTGTAAGTATGTGTGGTGCAGTAGAGTGCAGCCTAAAGCAGCAGCCAGTGCTAGGGAAGTGTGCGCTCGAGCAGAACAATGGCATTCTGGGTAAAAATAGCCCTGGCTCTGTTGGAGAGAAAAAGGGAGACGGAGGGTGACAGGGAGAGAGAAGAGAGGGAGGGTGAGAGCTGAGAGGAAGAGGAGAGATAGAAGTTTAATGATCATGTAGTGAAGAGAGAATAGAGGGAAACTGCAGGTGCAAATGTGTGAAAAGTAAAACACAAAGACAAAAGGATGAGACTGAGTCAGACTGGAAGTGAACTGAAACTGAGAGGAGCTTCGGCACAAGAGAACTACTCTACTCAGTATTTTAGAAGGAGAGCCATGGTTTGGTACGGTTGCCATGGAGTCTAATCGTATTTAACATTGGATTATATTTAGGATATGATTGATGATACCACTGAAAACAATATATTAATATGAAATTTTTTTCCAATATATATATATATATATTACAACATGGTAAACGTATGTCAAATCGCATATATAATTATCAAATTGATGTTCATCACAATTAACATTAAATATCTTAGATACTATTGGATGGATTGCCAAGAACTTTTGTACACAGCCCGTTGTCATTCCCAGGGCATCAAATACCAACGCACAAGACACCCTTTAGCACCAGTATGAGACACACCGGGTCTTCAACTATAATGTAAACCCATCCACGTCAATATTAAATGCTCAGAGAAAGTGATCAGGGAGTGTGGTGATGTAGTTTAAAAAGCGAAAAGAAATACATAGGGCGGGCGGGAGAGGTGGTGCATGGATCCAACAAACAGAAGGCTTTCATCCAGGAGGCCGCTGTTTGAGTCAAACAATGAAACAAACCAACAATGTGTTGATTGTCTTTGTGTTCACAACATTAAGTTTCACTTTCACTTTACAAACAGTAATTTTAAGTGCAACCATGATGTTTCTTCCTAAACCTAACTAAGTTATTATGTTGCCTAAACCTAAGCGTTTTTGTTTGAATTCACAACGTTAAGCACACGTTTCCTACGGAGCATCAGAGTTTTGACGCGCTGGGCTACACAGTGCTTTAGAAAGTGACACCAAGAGGTCCTGACGCGTCTGTATGTGACAAGTTGGGATGAGAACATATTGGACATTCACGGTTCCCGAGAGGACATATCCGACTAACTTCTCCTCCAGTTCCACCAGCAAGTTGAGCAAGCATTTGTGGTTTTATCTCAGCTACAAATTTGGTACAGACATTCATGTCCACAAAACCAATGTCTGACGTCACGGTGACTACCTCCACTTCTTATATACAGTCTATGCTAACTACATGATTCAAGTTGAGGAAGCATCTTCTTTTGAAGTAACCCAGGTTTCTCCAAAGCTTGATAAGGGTTTAAGTGAGTTTCTGAAACCATTAGATGGTATTTTCAGGTGCCAACACATCTCCATACACACATAATAGTAGGAGTAGTATAAATATAGATACAAAGAGACAGAGAGGGAAAACCAGGCAATACCACAAACATTGGCTACATAGGATGCCGTTTCCCTCGGGGGCAAAATATGACAAATACGTCTCCTTCATCGATGAGTAATTGGAAGGCCGAGGGGTAAAATGAGGGGTGAACACGGCGGTGAGTTATTTACACAGATTTGTCATAAATCAAATCCAGTGGTGGAAGAGATATGATGTGCAATGGACGCGCATAAATAAAAAGGGGTTCATTGCTTTTGTAAAAAGAGATGGAGGAGAAAAAGAGCAATAAGGAAAACTAGATGAAAAAGGAAATGTAAAAGGAGAGAAAAAGGAAATAGCTGAAAACAAAACAGAGAGAAAGCTGGAAGGTAGGGTAAAAATACGATACAGAACAATACAACACTGGACAGAGTTTGAAAGGACAGACACTCTCTCTGAATGCAGGATAAGAACTGATGGAGCATTTTAGTGAATGTTATTGACAGGAGGAGAAAAGGCCAGAGTGTCTGTGCTATGTAGGTTAAGTAGTGCGGCGATGGGCTACTCTGTGGGCCAACACACACACACACACACACACACACACACACACACACACACACACACGTGTGATGATGTGATCTGTAGGACTGAATGTACTCGCTCTGGGAAAAGGAGGGAATGAGTTCACCTTAGGGTCTAAAACTGATTCAACAGTCTCAGAGGCTACTACTGTACTGTACAGTCAGTGTGCTACTTTAGGGGATGTACACACACACAAGCACACAGAAAGTATTAGCTATCGGCTAAGTAGCTTCACACAGTTATACACACACAGGGTCGGCATCATACAGTAGGCTACATTCTGTACTATACGGCATCAGGCCAGGCATAGAGAAAAACATGTATTGTATGTGAAAGTATTTACTTTAAAGGCCACAGTATTCAGGATGTTCAGTGCTATTTCGACTGAATAATCAATAAGATATATATTCCTTTCAGTATTATACAATTGAGTGTTGAAGCAGTTAGTCGATTAGTTAGACAGTCGACAGAAAATGAACTGACGGCTATTTTTATGATTGCAAAAATGATTCATGCCAGACATTTTCTGCTTTCAGTTACTTTTATCTATCATGCCTTACATCCCTTCGTGCTCATAAAGCTGCAGCACAATCAAATAAAGTCTGGTCTGCGCCTCAGATTGCACAAAATGTCATTAGTTCTTTACATTTTTGAAGCTGAAAGCGTTTTGGTTTGGAGAGAGATGTTCAAAAGAATTTGTGGTTTTAGCAGTGGCTTTAAAGAGAGGAGCAGAAAATAGTCCTGCATGTTGAAGCAAACCATTAAACATCCTCCTGGGGGGGAAGTTTTCAGCTTTAGTATCTCATTTGATCACAGTCGAAATAATTAACCACCATTATTTCAGCCCCGTCGCACAAAAAGGCGTATGAACGACACGATAATGCACAAGGCAAAAGTGTGCAATAAGAACGTCGTTCTTGCTTTAGGCGTGTCATTTGTAGAGAGCTCGTGACGTAGAATAAAAAGTAAGAAAGACTGCTTATGGCGGGAGTGAGGGGGAGGTGGATGGGAGATCCAGGAGATCGGTGTTTTGTTTTGTAATGTTAATGACGTTTGTGACGTGTTTTACATATATGCTACGTTGTGTCCGTACGTATTGTACTTCATTTTTTTGTACTTATTTTAAGACCAACCATGACGTTTTTCCTAAACCTATCAAAGTGGTTTTGTTGCCCCCTGCTGGTGCTGCACCTTCATACACGCGTGTAATATTCACGCCTCAACGAGGCAAAAATGTGACCCTGACACGCTATCCTCTGGTGGACAGGCAGGTCTATTACATGTTTGGGCGTGAAACCGGGTTGATTATTTATTTTTAACACGTGTACATGTGTCCTTGTTTTCTCAAATGTTCCTCTTCTTCCCTCTCTTGTGAACAGCAGCTTTAACTTTGAATGATAATAGGAAGGACTTCATATTTCATATATGGTTAGCTGGATTTTTTCTAATCATCTTAAACCAAAATGACATGGATGATTTTGCTGTTTTTTCTCTTATTTCTCTGACGAATACTTGGTATTTATAAGAGATATCTGGGTTACAACAACATTGAATTATTGTCTCTGTTCAGCCTATTTTTGCTCAACGTTTGTCTACGTACATTAGGAGTGCCCCTTTATGGTAATGAGTTGGTCATGCCCACCAGATCTGTGTTTCAACAGGAGAGAAATAAACAGACGGCAACACACAGATACACATTATCTGTCTAAACTCTGTTCGCTATAGAAAAGGCAAATGAGAAATGAGGCCTTAATACAGAGTGATATAGAGCAGGGTTGATATGGTTTTATATGCATGCAGATGTTTTACTGAACAATTCATTTCTTGGTGCCGTTTTTCTATTTTCAGAATAAAACATTCAGCTGGGAAATTTCTAGTTTTCCCATTTTGTTTTTCTTTATTTTTTCATAATTCTTTATCTTATTAAATCCAGGTATCATTACAAAGGTTTAAATGGTCTTGAGTTTCTATAAGCAATAAGTACTTCAGTGTTCACCACTCGACCCAAAGCGGCATTAGTCACTGCGTGGTCTTTTGTATGACGCTCAATAACAGATAAAGTCTCAAAGGGATTCAGAGAAAGAGAGAGAGAGAGAGAGATAAAGGGAGAAGAGAGAGAGGAGAGGAGGGGAGTTAGAAAGAGGATTGGTGAGTTTTGCGTAGAGAGGATTTCATGAGTGGGTGGAAAAATACAGAGATGGGAGATAAGTGTTCAGTAGGGAGGGCTGCATCTGTCAGTTATTCATTACATGAGTAATACGGACGCTCTTCAGTCCAGAACAGCACCAGTTACTCTCCTGGATGGAGAGAGATGGAGAAGGTAAACAGAAGGTGTATACTGGAGAGTGAATTAATGTTGAATATTATAATATAGGGATGCACAATTAATACAAATTTGATCGAAATCGCAATATTTGAGGAGCAATATTTGTTAAAGGCGTAATATGTGTCAAAATATCATTTTAAATTAAATATTGTGGTGCTGCGGAGATGTCCTAGCCTACACATCATATTCTACAGACTTGTTTGGTACAGATCCCCATAAAAATCTTAATCATTTTAATATGTTTTTCAATGAAAATGAGAATAATGATGCAAAAATGATCAATCCCTCTGATATCACAAATTGCAATATCAGTCCAAATAATCACAATTAGATATTTTTCAAAATCATTCAGCCCTCTTATGCAAAATAAGAGATAACTCTTAGTTGAAGAAATGTGTTTTCAGTTTTTAAACAAATTTTTAATTAATTTAAACTCTCATTTCTGTCACTATTTTTGCTGAAATCACTCCTGCAGCTTTTCTATTTGCACTTCCCAGAGATCACCTGTCAATCAAACATTGTGGGCGGGACAGTGACATTTTCTTTGAGCCATGGTGGCAATCCATGCTCATACTAAGTCTATCTTCTTCTTTTGTTTTAGTTTTTTTCTAGAAAGACCTGGTAGCACTGTGTTCACATCAGCAAATGGAAAAGTTGGTGTGTGCGCATCGCAGACTAATTGTTCATCAGTCAGCCTCACAGTGTGAGGAATGAGTGGAGCCGATGCCATGAAAATAGGTCTGTAGCTGTCAGTGTGACTTGGCCTTTTAGAAACGTACGTCAGCTTAGCTTACCCTGCCGCAGCTCTGACAGCTCTGTCTGGAAATAAGATTTACAGAGTGTATTGTATAGTAGTTTATGCGTGTGTGTGTGTGTGTGTGCAGCCTGCTGCTTGAGTGGAATCGACATAGTCAGCATTAAGAATATTGATCAGTGCTTTAAACCGTCAATCTTACTTAACCAGAGAAGTTGAGTGACAACACATCATTTTAATGGAGGACGAGTTGCAGAAGGACAGAGGGGTTAAATGACATTTAAGTCACACACAGAAACACACACTTAGCTGGGAGCTGTCTAGTGTTGCAGTCTTTACTGTTGAGCAGTAATAAACTACCTGTTGACCTTTTGACGTTCCTTGTATTCAAACAAGCAACATTTCATTCAAGATATCTCTTAATTAGCTCTTTTAATGGTATTTTTATGAAACATACTCCTGATTTTGTTATTGTGCTCACTAGTGCCTTTCCTCTAGTGGTGGAAGGGAAGTAAGTACATTTACTCAAGTGCTGCACTTAATTACAGTTTTGTGGTACTTGTACTTTACTCAAGTATTTCTGTTTTATGCTACTTTAAACTTCTACTCCACTTCATTTTTTAAGCAAATATTGTACTCTTTACTCCACTCCATTTATTTTAAAGCTTAAGTTAAATGTTACTTTGCAGATTCAAATAAATAATACATAATATAAATCACCCAATAAATTATGATGTATTATTAAATATTAATATAAAGTAATAAGAATCAGCTCCACCTTTACCAGCTGATACATTAATGCATAAATAATTATAATCCAATGATATAATATGTGATTCTGCATAATGAGTATTTTTGGTATTTTAAGTATATTTTGATGCTAATACTTTTGTACTTTTACTTAAGTCAGATTTTTATGTAGGACTTTTACTTGTAACAGAGTATTTCTACACTGTAGTATTGCTACTTTTACTTAAGTAAATGATCTGAGTACTTCTTCCACCACTGCTTTTCTTCCACGTTAGTGTTGATGCTTTGAAACTTTAACAGTCTTTTCAAAGCACCAGCAGTGAGCTGGAGGGAAGAATTTGGGAAGCCATAATAAAATCAGGGAGTGTGTCTTCAAATATGTTTTATTGGCCATATTACAGCGATAATATAATAACAAAACATTTCTGTTCTATTGTGAAAAACAGCCTGGTTGTCACTAACCGTGTTTGGTTTTGTCCTCTGCGTTTCAGAAAAAGGAGTGGTTATGTCTCAACTGCCAGACCCAGCGGCTATTGTCCGGAGGAGGTCTCGACGAACCTCCACTTCCTGTTCCTCATTCGTCTCCCAAACACCCGCCAATGGGCTCGCCCCGTCACCAGGTGCCGACCAGTCAGCAAAGCCCTCTCCACAAAACCATCAATCAGCAGGGGCCCAGGCCGACCCAGCCCCAGACGCAGAAAGCGCAGGCGGGAACTGGTGGTAGCGGACAGTTTGCGCCCAATGCTGCCAAACAACTGACCGACTCCAAGACCACGACGCCAGCTACGGCACCGGTATCGACCACAGAGAGCCAGAAACATCCGAAACCCACAGAGGACAAACCCAAAACCGAGCCTGAGAACCAAACTGCCAAAGACCCCAAACTCTCCCAGAAGAAAGGAGAGCCGATCACACCGATCAAGGAAATCAAGAAGTCCAGGCACTATGACGTAAGTCAGATTTTTCTTTTGTAACAGTGCTTTACTACTCTGTATGTTATGCTATGGAATAAGAACAAAAGTTGATAGTAAAATGGTTTTACGGCTTGTGAAATGTGAACCAAATAAATAAGACAGAGCAATTTACCAATACCAAACAAATTAAACTGATTATCAGTGAATATTTTGTGGAAACCATAGTGTAACATACAGACCGATGTACGAAACATGGCTATAGTTGTGTGACATTTTTAACATTGAGAGCATGTATGCAGGTTATGTGAGTATGCATGGCTGTTTCAGCGTGGCCCTGCTTCACATTCATACAGTTTTCCCATCACACTTAATGAGCTTAATGAAAGCTCTTGTTCAGCACCAGATAGTCGACAGGATTTAGCCCACGTTGGACCTCCAAACACCTCACAGTCCTTACAGGACTAAGAGATGAGAAAAGTAGATGATAACAGGGCTGCAATCCAGATGATACTTGTGTAAACCACATGACAGGGAGAAAGCACACAGTGAACTCTAACACAAACAGTTATTGGAGTGAGTGCAACATCTGGTCCTTTGGGACTACACTGCACATCTGTACCTATGTTTAAATGTATATATTGTATGTACAGCCCCAAGATATTGTAACGTAACTCACTGTAAAACCTGACCACGTGTTGTGCAATCGGCTGGTCAAAGGCAGGACCTAATGGTAGCAGTTAGCAGCAGTTAACTAATGTTTGTTAGTATATTTGTTGTAACTTGTACAGCTGCTGTGTCAGGCTCATCTACGCTTGTTGCCATGTTTCTTTTGCTATTTTTCATGATTGTAGCTAAGTAGCTCGCTAGCTATGTAGGAGGATGGCGTCCCCGTTCTTAATTCTGCTAAGCTCTGACTGGTCAGTTGTTTCTCCAACCGGTGGAAACATCCATCAATGAGCACAATACCAGACTTATTTGAATCACTGAAATCAGAGATGTGGTTGGCAGTTCAGAGGTCTGGAGCCAGGATAAGGCTAAATAGGAGAGGAGGAGGAACTTCAGGCCTCTAAAAACTAGGGTTGCCCCCTCTTAGTCAATTATTAAGTCTTAGTTACTTAGATTTCTTTAGTCGAGTCGTTTTTTCTTATGCTTTTTTCATGCTGAATGACTTATTTCCAAGAAACTTATGAGCGCATCTCTTGTAAACACCAGCTTGAAAGTGATACTTTTGTGTGATTCTTTGTGGAGAAACTCATTTTACAGATCTGTTGATTAAATCAACTAATTGATTAGTCGACTAAATATTTCTTAGCCCTATTTAAAACACAGACTCAACACTCCAACATTGCTGCCCCACGCAGAATCAGACCTAGTGCTGTAGGTGATAAATGGGCCATGTGGCCAGCGGACTTGGGAAGTTTGTGTTGTCTGACGCCTGAGAAATGGGTGTTAACCTTTTACATCACCTGCCACCTGCCATCCTGCCATCGACCAGCCGCCTGTTGCCACATTAGATTTCCTCTGAGATTTCCTTCAAGGGTTTGAATGCTGTGTTTAGACTCCAGATGTAAGTGAACATGTGAATATGGCTTAAATTACAGATATTTGTCATGACTGGTGCTCACAGATAAGCACTTGTAAAGGTTCATTAAGGTCACTTTGAAAAGATCTGTAAGGTTACTTTAGTTTGGCATTAAGTTGGCCATGTATCACTGTTTCTAACAACACAGTGAGTAAACACTTCTCTTTTTATGGCAATGGCATATTTTACAAGAGTTCTTGCTGGACTCCCTTTTCTCCTGGTTAATTAAAGAAAGAAAATAGTAAGTAAGAAAGTACCAGTGTATGTTTTCAGCACAAATATCCCATTATTATGAATATTTTAGATCTTTTCCTGCATATTTCTCAGCTGCTGCATGCTGTTATGATTTTAAAAGTAATACGATTTTGTAACTGGTCACTGATCCATAAAATAGTTGTTTTCTTTTTAAGTTAAAAGGGAAGGCAAAACACAATTGCAATGCGATGTGCTCATGCCATGCCCATATGCCTTTGTTTATTTCTTTTATTTTCAGTTAAATTCAACTCAGTTTTTTAGATGGAAAGATCAAATTCATGATTACAGTGACAAGTGAGATGCCTCAAGGTTTATAGAGGCACTGAGCGCCTTCATGTGTTTACAATGGAATGGGACAGTTTGGGGTTTAATAACATCACCAATTTTAGGAAACTCTTTTCCAGATGTGTTATATTTGCCCTGTCCATATTTTTGCCATGCTCTGTATGATCTTTTCTCTGAGAGAAGAAAATACTTTTCCCATGTTATTGTTTTTCTCCATAGCATTTCTGGCTTCCATAATCACTGAGTAGACTCTTGAACTAGTTCATGTGAATTTTATTATTTCTATTCAGCTTGGTGATCACAGCCCAGCCTAGTTTTTGCTTTATTATACTACAAATTGAAAATAATGATCACCTTCTTTACAAATCATTAATTTACATCACAAAATATAGTTGTGGTGTGTCATGACACCACCTAAGGTTTTCTGTGGAGCCTTCTTATTTAAAATTGAACCAATTACTTTCTCCTATAACGTTGGACGTCCATGGTTGTTTGGAAAGCATGTCATTGATTCACTTCTCGCAGATTGCTGAGGCTGCAAGTGGCAGTATGGACTACCTTGAGGAGGGGGGAGTGAGAGTGAAACACAGATGGAGTGAAATAATGTCTTTTCTTACTCGGCGGCAGCCATCGCTCCTGCTGAAATATTTATAAAGATTGGCTGCTTTCAAAGGCAGAACAGACCTTCCTCATCTAGGGAGCTGCTAGGAATTTAAAGTGCAGAGAACTTAAAGTGTTCTCTGAAGTATTTTAACCATAGTAAGAGGTTTTCTAGAAAACATTTCTATGAATTTCTTTTAGGGCTGTCAAAGTTAATGCAATGATAATGCGTTAACGCAAATTCATTTTAACGCCACTCATTTCTTTAATGCATTAACATGCAGGCTCAGTTTTAAAGCTAGAGTGAAAATACTCACATATGAAACTAAAAAAACCTAAAGAATCCATCGGGACCAACCATGTCATACTAGCTTGTCGGCAATGAGGTGAAATAACGCTCCAAACTTACGCTAAATATTGGCGAAGGAAAACTAGCATGGCCATTTTCAAAGGGGTCCCTTGACCTCTGACCTCAAGATATGTGAATGAAAATGGGTTCTATGGGTACCCACGAGTCTCCCCTTTACAGACATGCCCACTTTATGATAATCACATGCTGTTTGGGGCAAGTCATAGTCAAGTCAGCACACTGACACACTGACAGCTGTTGTTGCCTGTTGGGCTGCAGTTTGCCATGTTATGATTTGAGCAGCATATTGTTATGCTAAATGCAGTACCTGTGAGGGTTTCTGGACAATATTTATCATTGTTTTGTGTTGTTAATTGATTTCCAATAATAAATATATACATACATTTGCATAAAGCAAGCCTATTTGCCCACTCCCATACTGATAAGAGTATTAAATTCTTGACAAATCTCCTTTTAAGGTACATTTTGAACAGATGACATTTTTTTAAATTGCAATTAATTGCGAATAACTATGGACAATCATGCGATTACTCGTGATTAAATATTTTAAACGATTGACAGCCCTATCTATTTTGTATTCTGTCCTCCATCCCCCTTTTCATTCACGAGGTTAGTCCCTTTGAGATTATGATTTGTCATGTTATTATCTGAGACAGAGCCATTGATGAATGAGTTTTGAGTAGTTTTTATGATCCAGTCATGTTAACTTAACAATCGCTCATCATCAAAAAACTGCAATTTTCTCACTAAAAAAACGCAGTTTGACTGACCTCTTTCCATCAATGGCTCAAACAATTGTTAACAAACATAACAACTATAAGCCACTTAATGATAACTGTATGATTATGTAATATGTCTTAATAGTGCCATTTATCATATTATTGTAGATTTGAAATCAGACCATATCCTGAATGTTGTTGATCAGGTTTTATTGTTGCATAATACTGTATCTTTATTACATATTTGAATTGTAACTACATTGTAATGAAAAAAAGTATTTATTTAAGAGTTTGTTCAAAGGGCTGACATAGCTGCTAGTGGATCTGATATGCTTTACGATTTATTCAGATTTGGAAATAGGAAGGGCAAATCTCTGCATTTTGTAAATGAACTATATGTAACTGTAAAGAGTGTTACTGTTTTCCTGTATAAACAACCTCAAGCCTTTTCTCTAACATGTTCTCTCTGAATTCATTTCTTCACTTTTTTCTTTCTTCTTTGTGTAATTTAGCAACTTTATTTATGAGATAACTTCTAAGCATTCAATTTTGGCCCACATATGAGCTCATTAACATCTCATATTTAAACAGAAATGTCTAATCGAATAAAGTGTATTTTCTGTAATGGGATTTTAGGGTTCATAAGAACCAAATCGGATGTTGTTACTGAATACATTTTTGTGCTGTCTGTTCAATATTTTCAATCTAAGACTTTGTTACTCAGCAGACTGCCCTAAAGACACATTTTATAACAATATAACAAGACATGTTTTTTTATGGACCTCCAAAACTTTCAAACCTAATGAAGTATACTTAGCACTTCATTACTCGGTAGCTAATGTTCCAAAAATAATGGATAATTCACATTAATCATATGCCATTAAAAACCTATTAAATCACCAAATGTACGTTAACCTCTGGAAAAGCTATTTGAATGATGTTGGGCAAAATTCACACTAGTTTGTATTTATCAAGTTATTCTTAGGTGTAGAGTTCAAGAGAGCTTTCAAGGTCATTGCTTTATCTCTTCTTGAACAGCCGATTAGACTGTTATCAGGCCATTAACTAGGCGTTATCAGTTATAAGCCCCATAGATGTGGGTCAGTAGGGCCCTGCTGCACCCGATAGTAGGTTTTATCATCTATTCACATGGTAGATCACCGAAAGAACGTATAAAAGAAGACAACAGCGACCTCTATCGACCGTAGTAATCATATCACAAGCGTTTTTACAATGTGTTAGAAAGTATTAGTAGGCCCCTACTGACCCACATCTACAGTCAAATCGGGTGCAGCTTTGAAATGTTAAGATCAGAATGTAGTCCAATGACACATATACAACTACTCTATTTTATTAAAAGTTGAGGACTGCAGTTTTAGTTTGCCTGTTCAAGCACAATGACGACTTATTTTAAAAATCAAACACCTTGGAACTATCTTGTTGTCTGGCAAATTTTTAATCGATAAATCTAGGTCCCGTATTACACAGGGAGTGATGGGATATATCACTTAAAAAAAAATGTGTCCATAAATAAATATCAAAATTAGACAGAAAACATTTATTTTATATCTGAAAATATTAATATAAATATGTGGGCTTAAATTGTATGCATACCGATGTGCTTATCCAGCATCAACACATTCTCGCACTTTGCGTAAATTATGACTTAAATTAAAAACCCTAGCTTCCCCAAATCTAATACATTCTTCTTTCTTTCTTCTTCTCTCTTTAGGATACAAAAAACAACAGCACCCATGACTTGTCACGCAGCCCTCAGAGCCTCAGCGATACCGGCTACTCCTCTGACGGCATCTCCAGCTCCCACAGTGAAATCACGGGTCTAATCCAAGAAGAGGAGATGAAGCTGAGTGAGAGGGGGATCAGTGGACGGGGCTCCCCACCGAGCCCTTCTGAAATCACCAAGCTAGAAAGCTCCATGAGGCCTTTGCTGGAGAAGAGCCTTTCTGAAGAGAAGGTGGACAGAAGGGGGAGGAAGCACAGAGATAGAGACTTGGATGACAGAGGGAAGCAGCGCCCACGCTCCCTGTCAATCCCGCCGGATTCATACGACTCTGACGAGGAACTAGAAGATATACTAGAGGAGGAAGAAGATGCAGGAGACTGGGAGGGTAAACGGAAGGAAGGGAAGGAGGAGAAGAAGGAGAAGAAAAAGAAGGAAAAAGAGGAAAAAGAGCCCACAGAGATGACAGATGAGGAGTTCATGAGGAGACAAATACTGGAGATGAGCGCTGATGAAGAAAATGAGGAGGAAGAGGAAGAGGAAGAGGAAGATGAGGAAGATGAAGGATATGGCTACCAGAAACCCAAGAAAAACCACCATAAACACACCATCTCTGAGTCGCAGAAAGAGAAAAGACGTCTTCAGCACCACTCCAGCAGTTTTGAGGAGGAAACTAAGAGCTCTACCGATGTATATAAAGGCTCAGTGGAGGAGGGTGAGGAAGATGTGATGGCATCACAGGGAGGCTTGAGGCGCTTCAAAACCATTGAACTCAATAACACCAGTAGCTACAGCCGAGACATGGAGCTGGGCAATGAAAATGACTTGAGCCTTGATCGGGAACCAGAGCTAGAGATGGAGAGCCTGACGGGATCTCCAGAGGAGCGTTCTCGGGGTGAATACTCCTCCACCCTGCCGGCCACTTCATCCTCGTATGGCTCAGGCCAGTCTCCTACTTCCATCTCCTCAATGGAGGAGGACAGTGACAGCAGCCCCAGCAGGAGGCAAAGGCTGGAAGAAGCCAAGCAGCAGAGGAAAGCACGCCACCGCTCTCATGGCCCTCTCCTTCCCACCATTGAAGACTCCTCAGAAGAGGACGAGCTGCGAGAGGAAGAAGAGCTTCTGAGAGAGCAGGAGAAGATGAGGGAGGTGGAACAACAGAGAATAAGGAGCACAGCACGAAAGACCAAGAGGGATAAGGAGGAGCTGAGGGCTCAGAGGCGCAGAGAGAGGTCCAAGACGCCACCGAGCAATCTCTCACCCATTGAAGATGCTTCTCCAACAGAAGAGCTGAGACAAGCTGCTGAAATGGAAGAACTCCATCGTTCTTCTGCTTCTGAATATTCCCCTCAGAGTCTGGACTCAGAGGCTGAGGGATACGAGCCCAAACTTTACAAGTCAGGCAGCGAATACAACCTGCCTACCTTTATGTCTCTCTACTCCCCAGTAGAGAAATCATCAACGACAACGACCACCACGGCACCGTCTTCAACTTCCAAACCGCTAAAGAGCGCCGAGGAGGTTTATGAGGAGATGATGAGGAAGGCAGAGATGCTTCAGAAACAACAGCAGCAACAGCAGCAGGGAAGACATGGGCAGTACTACGAGGAGGACGTCAATGGCCAAGGTTATGATGAAGATTATGAATATGAACAGGATGCAGGATATGACAACGAGGCAGCAGAGACAGAAACAGACATCTACGAGGAGATCCGCCAAACGTCTCAGAACATCACCAAGATGCAGCAGGCCACTGATGAGCAAGTAGAGATTGAGATTGAGAGCACCTACGCAGACAAACAGCTCCTAGACACAGGCTCAGCTTTTGCTAAGCTACTGGAGCAAAGCAATGCTCTACTAACTCCAGGGACCAGCCCGACCCAGATCTCAGCTCCTGTCTCCTTTGCTGAGACTGGAGGACGGATTCCTGATGTCCGAGTAACACAGCACTTCTCTGCAAAGGATGGACACAAAGAAAAGATCAAAAGCCAAGCAGGAAAGAATGGAATAACTCCAGCAGTGGCTGCCACCACTATTGCAGCTTATGGCGTTTATGCCAGAGATGCAGTAACTATCTCTACGACTAGTACAAGCCACACTATGACGTCTACTCAGTCTGGTATATATGGCCGGCCCACTACAGGTCCTGCCACATCTTCTGCTACAGTCTCAAGTGTGTGCAGCAAGATTGCAGAGATTACCCAGGCCTACAGTCAAAGAGAAGTGATCACCAGAAGGGTAGGGGACACCAGGGATGTCCAGGTGCGAGACAGCTCGACATCTTCCACTGAGAGAATAATTGAGCCACGTTCTCCCAAGTATACTACTTATTACAGGAGCACCAGTCCTCCTCTTTCTCCATCACCACCACCACAGAGTCCCACCCATTCACCTTCCAGAAGGAATACAGCTGAGTTCTCTACACAGACTTTCAGTTCAGCGTTACGAATGTCCGAGTCAGCTGATCCTGGGCCTACATCTCCAGTGTCGGCTCAGGGAACCCAAACATCACAACATCGATCAGCTTCCCCGCGGCTCTATCGTCAGCAGTCTTCCCAGGATGCCCCATACTCCCCACCTCCAAGCCCAGCTAGGCCAATGACAGTGAACACCGCTACTTCTCCCCTGTCTTCGCCTACTCGATTTAGCCGCCAATCAACATTTGAGAATTACTCCCCATGTGGCAGCCCTCCAGACACGCCACCTTACCAACAGTCTCCTATGCGTAGCTTCTACCAAACACAAAGAGTGGAGAAAGTAAATGTGGGAACAAGTATGGTCACCACAGCCAGCGGTTACACCAGAGGGTCCATGTCAATGGACAACATCTCCCTCTGTCGAATATCTACAGTCCCAGGCACTTCTAGGGTAGAGCAGGGCCATATGATCCAAGGTGGAAGTGTTGTGGACCTCAGAACAATCACCAAACCGGCTCCTATTATCATGACTGACCAGGGAATGGATCTCACCTCCTTGGCCACGGAAAGCAGGAAATACCATGGTGGATCAGAGGGTAGCAGACATTCAACGATTGTACAGCCACTGATTATGAACCTGAACACCCAGGAGATCATCACACCAACCACCGTGAGTGTCACTGTGGCTGCTTCCATGTTCATGACCCAACCCAAACAGCCAACAGTCTATGGTGACCCCCATCAAAACCAAGTGGATCTGGGTCAGGGCATGGGTTTGGCTATTTGTCTTTCCCAGAACAAACCGATCTCACCTCCAACTGACCCAACAATACCAAAAATTGATGCCAAACTGGAAGACCTCAGTGTCCAACAGAGAGAGTTACAAATACAGCAAGAGAAGCTACAGAAGCAACAACAGCTCCTTGAACACCAGTTGCAGCAGCATCATCATCTGCAACATCAGCAGCAACAGGCATCCGCTTTGGCCAGGTACGGCATGACTGGCCAGATCTCACCTTTACTGAAAAAAGACTTGCTAGTCAGTCAGACTAGCGCTGCCTCAGCTGTGGTCAGCGCTGTAACACCAGTCATTAACCCCGAGCTGTATGGGACTGGTCCCGTTGAGCTGAAAGGGAAGCCCAGTCCTCCTGGTTTGATGTCAGGAGGTAATCTACCACATAGCATGGTCGTACAGATGGACGCAGGGCCAGAGCAGGTCAGGGCGGTGACTCAGCTAGTGAAGGTAGAAGAAGGACAGGATGCTATGGATCTGACAGGAGGCCAAATTAAACCCGACAACCAACCAGCTTGCTGTGATGTTGTTTACCGACTTCCATTTGGTGGAAGCTGTGTTGGCGGTGAGAAAGAGGGCATAAGGCCTCCATCTGCCCCACCTCTCACCTATGAGTCCGACCAAGAAAGACAACCTGGAGGGTACAATGAGTATCCAATGGATATTGAACGTAAGGCCTACACTTTACCTTTCCCTGGTAGGCTCCAGCCTTCGATGTCTGATACAAACCTAGCTGATGCTGGGCTACAGTACCATTCTAAACTAGAGCCCCAACTCCAAGCCTCAGGAGACCTTGCCATGGATCTAACTGCTATGAAACAGGCTTATGGAGGGTTTATGGGGATGCAGTATGGCTCCTATACAGATTTACGGCACGGAGGAGACATCACAGCCCAAGCGCTGCCTATAAGGAGATATAATTCCTTGTCTAACATCAGTTCAGACTATGGCTACTCTGCTCGTGACATTGCTAACTTCCAAGAAGCTAACTTAGCTCAGTACAGTGCTACAACCGCCAGGGAGATCAGCCGAATGTGTGCAGCACTCAATTCCATAGATCGATATGGAAGCAACCCAGACTTGATGCAGTTTGGTAGTTTGGGGAGAGGAACCGGGCCTGGGGCCGCCAGAATTGCGGCAGGTCTTGGCATGAGACAAAACCTCCTCTTTGGACTAGATGGGAAGCCAATCTCCCACAGTCAAGCGCTAACCAACCTTATCAATGCCAGGCAGGCCAGTCTCAGAGCCATGTACCCTGCTGCTATTAGGTCCTCTGATGGGATGATCTACTCCACCATTCAGACCCCCATCGCTTCTACACTTCCCATCACAACCCAACCTGCCTCTGTTCTTCGCCCAATACTGAGGGGGGTCTACAGGCCATACCCCTCTGCCAACATGACACCTGTGCCCCTATCCAGTCTTAGCAGACTACCAATGAGCCCCAGAATGCCCTTAACTGGGCAAGCTCAAGTCCGTTACCCAGCACCAGGTCTTCTCCAAACAACGTCAACTACTGCCCCTACTGCTGGTGCTGCAACAACTTCAGCACCAGTAGGTGCCCCAGTGTCTGTTTACTTGACAACTACTAGTTCTACATTCCAGGATGAACCGGTTTACCTCGGTAAAGGTGTATCCTCCTCAGCAGAGGTCCCAGTACAAGGAACAGTTGTCATACCAATGGAGCAACAGCAGCAGCCAATAAACCTGTCCCAGGCCCACCTGAACAGTCAACAACAACAACAGCAACAAGTGGCAACTGCTCAGCAGCAGCAACAGCCTCCAGCAGCCCACGCCTACCCACCCTCAGCTCCTTCACACACTCACGGCTACACCCAACCTCTAGTCGGCCCCTCCGGCCCCACTAGTGGCTTACCCATCCCAGGGGGTCTCCCTCCCTTCCCTCCACCGGGTGCCATACACAAGGAGGGTGAAACCGAGGCAGAGAGGCTGCATCGGCAGCAGGAGCAGCTACTGCAGATGGAGAGGGAGCGCGTGGAGCTGGAGAAACTCCGGCAACTGCGCCTGCAGGAGGAGCTGGAACGAGAAAGGATAGAGCTGAAGCTGCACAGGGAGAAAGAGCAGATGCTGGTGCAGAGAGAGTTGCATGAGCTGCAGAACATCAAGGAACAGGTAGAGGGAGAAACAAGAGGAGTGGAGAGTTTGATAGTTGGTGTTTTGTGGTTGTTGGTTTTGCTCTGGATATTGGTTTGTGTTTTTGTGGTGGTGTTATTTGTGGTGTATCTTATTGTGTTATCCTTTTCCTTATTATTTTAATTGTTTTGTTCTTTCAATGTCACATCTTTGATGTGCAACCAGTAAATTGACTTGCAAGATACAGTGCATCCCTGAAATAATTGAAAAAAAAATTCTATATACAGGATACAGTTTATGCATGCATTTCCAAGCATGTGTCCTATCAATTCCCCAAAAGTACATGTAACAAACTGTGACAGTTTTAATGAAGGTTTCTTGTAAGTGAGAACATTAAATATCTCTTCAGAAGATGGTGTTAAAATTCTGTCATTGTTAGAGAAAATGTCATTTAATGTAATGTTGAATGTTTGCATCCAGTCCGGCTTACAAAAGTATAGTTTTATAGTCTGCATGCTATGTAGTTCACTTTACTGGACGTTTCCTGTATATGACGTGTGCATGAACATGCCTGGTGTATGTATGTGTGTGATAGAAACTGATGATGCTCAGATTTTGGTTTCATGTGCCATTTGTTGGTCTGATTTATATGCAAAAGAAAAATGGGTCCTGTTATGTTGTATTCATCTGATAATTAATAGCAAGTACACATTTGAATATACTTCTTTTCTCAGCTCCTAATATCCTTGTGCAGATGTTTAAGAGTTAACAGAAGGGCTAACGTGACAATTTTCTTCTTTTTCGATAGAACAAGCAGTTGAAAATCTTTCAAGTTAACTCAGTAAAACAGGTGTGGAAGCCTTCCGTAATGAGAATGAACTAGAGATGGAATGTTTAATATGCATCTCATAACCTACAATATACGCAAAAACCCCTAACTTGCACTAGCTTGCCATTTATGCAAAAAAGAAAATGCATTACATATTTTCTTATGAACATTATATGACTGGCAACAGCAACATGCTGCACTTCATTTATGTTACGCTTCCATTCTTGGTTTTTGCAATATGTAGAGGTTTGACTAACTTGGAACCATTTCTAAAACTAATCCATCAGCACAAGAATAACTCCATGTCACATTCAGTGTCAGGAGTCTTTGATCATTTTTTTATTCAACCAGATGTGCCAAAACTCAACAACTCTTCTGTCTTTACTGTCTCTCTCTCTGTCTTTTTTCCATCATTTATTTTTCTTGTTTGATCATCTCTTCTCCTCAACCCGTCCACTCCCACCTCCCTCCTTTGCTACGCTTCTCCATACTTTTCTTGTCTTGTCCTTTCTCTCTTCTCTTTCTGTGTTTTTGCCGATGCGTGCTTCTTTCTCTTCCCCTTCCCACCGACATTTGTTTTTAGGTTCTACAGCAGCAGCAACATGAACGCGAGAAACAACTTGTTCTCCAGAGGGAGCAGTTGGCCCAGCAGAAGTCCCAGCTAGACCAGATCCAGTCTTTACAGCATCAGCTCCAGCAGCAGCTTGTAGAGCAGAAGAGACAGAAAACAGCTGCAGCTCAGAGCGTACAGGTGAGGGGAGTGAGGAGCACTGGCAGGTGGCTTATAAGTGATGTGACTTACTTATAGGATGGAGTTGAGGATTGATGTTGAAGGCTTCAGCTCTAGGGCAGCAGTGGCAGAACATTTTAGGAAGTGCAGAAGCAACATGTTTCAAGAAGCTCTCACTATACACTATACAATACATTTTTGGCCTGCCTGACCCCTGGCATGGACTTACCCAATCTCTGAACCCATCAGCTATCGGTCTGACAACGGATAAGCAGCTGAAGGCAAGGGGCTATATTTCTGGGGTATATTCCTTTTCCGTGCGCTGCTCATTGTTTACAGTTCGATTAGCAACTTGAGATGCAAGACTGGAGTTGAGAGACGATGTGTACAACCGGATTGTTTCACAAGTAGCCAGTTAACAAGCTAATTCTAAACCAATAAAAAGCTAAATCACTGTCAGATGATAGATGTTAAATGTACCTCCATGTCTTTCTTGTCTTCCAAACACTGAAAGCGCTTTACGCAACATGCCAGCATTCACTCATTCACACACACATTCATGAACTAATGGTAGAAGCTACCAGGCAGGCTGCCCATCAGGATCTAATCTAAATACTCATTCACACATCGATGGCACAGTCTTCAGGAGCAATTCAGGGTTCAGTATCTTGCCCGAGGACACTTTGACATGCAGACTGGAGGAGCCGGGGATTGAATTGCCAATCTTCCGATTAGGGACGATAGGGCAGATCCAAATGCTTCGAAGCTTCGACCATTGCCATGGTAATCGACCTCCAAATCAGTATTCGAATGCTTGCTTTGTTTTTTTATACAAGTATGTAATGATAAAGTATAAATCCCCAAATAACCCTTGAAATAAGGAATAATTCCGCAATATTATTCCTATTCAACATTAATTATTATTAGTTATTCTCCGACGGATATCGCTGTTTGTTGTGTGTGGAGGTGCGTGTGTGTGTAGGCACTCTAACAGGGGAGATGGAGACAAACAAACAGACAGACAGAAGAACATGTCAGCCTGCTGCGCCGCGCTGCGAAACTTTGAATACCTTCGAATATTACTCACCGAAGCTTCGAAGCCCAAAAAATGGTATTCAGGACAGCCCTAGTGGATGATCCGCTCTGCCTCTGAGCCACAGCCACCCAGTCGATGGGTTCCCAGATTACATTTGAGCCAATGCGTTCCCCCTCTTTTCCTATCCACACTGACTGCATTCTACCAAAGCCTGCTTGAACGTGATTGGTTGATACTACTCGGACTACAAAACGGAAACCAGAACACTTCCGTTACCAAAATCTTGTCCCGTTGCCGACAGATTCTACATATGAATGCAGAATCTGTTAATAGAGATTAGGATTTACCTAACTGAAACTTCCCTTTTTTCGACAGTATATTTTCTAAAGCATAATTCATCTCAAAAGGTTCATTAAGCCACCAACACATATTCTGACAACTTGTGAATTAACTGGGCTGGCAAAGTATAAATTGACGTCTGTAAAATCATTATCATCATCGCTGTGCATGACGCATGAAATGTGCAAAATAATTAACTGTGCTTTCTAGAAATGATCACTGTAACTGTGAACTGAATTTACCTCTCAAGCTACAGCTCATAATGTTTGCATGTATGCCTGCACTCTGGACCTCTGTGATTGTAACATGAGGTGCAATATGCAAAGCCTTTTCAGTCTCAATTGAATCAATGATGGTTGACAACTAACAACCTTAAAATAATCCTTTATATCTTCAGCTGGATGTGAACGGACAGCCCCTGCCCCCTTACATCGACTCTCAGATGGGCTCCCGTTCTCTCCCCAACTCCTCGTCAGAGATGTGTCTGAGGAGCCAGCAGGAGCACATGGAGACCAGGAGCAACATGAGGAAACACAGCTCCATGACCCGGCTGAGCAGGGACAGTATGGACGGAGACGGCGTGGTGTTTTACGGCTCCCCCCGCAGGATCGTGGACAGCTGCGTGCAGACAGACGATGAAGACGGAGAGGAGAGGTAGAGATACATACTGTAAATGGGTGTGTTTAGTAGGTGTAGATGTAGATGACAGCGTGTGTGTGTGTGTGTGTGTGTGTGTGTGTATTAGGCAAGGATTATCTTGATAGTTGTATTTAATTGACATCTTTCTGTAATTAAAAAACAAGACACAAGCTGAGATGTAGATGCAGGTTATATGAATAATTCATAAACGATGTCAGACAGAATAAAAATGTCCCTTTTTTGAGAGTTTCAAAGGCGAAACATTTTGTGCGAAACAAAACGGTGATACGACATCCATTAATGGTCAACCAGGTCTCAGTCACAACTCGTCAAATACCAACGATTGGGCAGCGCCCCTCGGCCTCAGATACTAATGCACGGAGGCACCCTTTAGCGAAGGGAGGGGTGGTAGATGGGTCAAACAAACACAAGACTTTCAACCAGAAGACCGCTGTTTGTGTTCCGTATGAAACTAAAAGTTGACCTATTTTGTCATGTTAGTCGTGAGTCACGTGACACGTGAGTCGTTAGTCAGTGAAGTTAACATCAACAACGACCGCTTCCTAACCCTAACTAAGTGGTTGTGTTGCCTAAACCTAAATGCCTGTAAAATCGGAAGTTTATTATGAAAGGACACCATGCATGTAACAAGCATAGATGTTGTCATGTATTTTTCTATGTTTATAATACAGCCTGCATATTACATTTTAATATTCTTTTACAGATGGGGTAGTATATAGCGTCATTTCCTTATTGTTTTCTTCTTCTCTTCATCACCAGGTACATGATGCGTCATCGCACCAGAAGGCGTGGTCGCAGCGTTGACTGCTCTGTCCAGACAGATGACGACGAGGACAAGGCTGAGACGGAGCAGCCTGTCCGTCGAAGACGTTCCCGTTTCTCCCGGCACGCTGAGTCCAACGCCTCTGGCAGTGGCAATGCCGCTACATCTACCACATCCACTGACACCAAGACTGACAACTCCAAGATGGTATCCTCCAGTATCGCCATCCAGACCATCAGGGAAATGTCTTGCCAGACGGAAGTGGAGCACCTAGAAAGAATCTCCCCAGCAATCCATGTGACAGTACCAGACCCGAATAAAGTAGAGATTGTGCACTACATCTCCGGACCTGAGCGGACCAACAAAGGACAGTCTCTAGCATGCCAGACTGACCCAGAAGCCCAGTCTCAGGGTGTTGTAGCTCCCCAGCTCAGTGTACCAACCACGGTCAGTCCATATTCTTCCTCTACCAGTGCTGGAACGCAACAACCCAGTTCTGTCGACCTCCTGACCCAGCAGCGCCAGCAGCAGCACATCGCAGCAAACGCAGCCAAGTTTGAGCGCCGCCGCCCCGACCCGCTCGACATCAACTACCAGCCTCACAACCACCTCCACAACGAGTCCATCTCCAGCATCATCCGGCAGCAGCAGACAATCCCCAAATCCCAACAAGTCCTCTACTCTCCTGTCTCCCCGGTGTCCCCTCACCGCCTGCTGGAGACCTCTCTGTCCACTGAGAGGCTGAACAAAGCCCACGTCACACCTCAGCAGAAGTCCTACACGGCCGAGTCCCCCCAGAGACACCCCTCTGTGCCCCGACCCATCAAGAGCACCCAGAGGTCCATGTCAGACCCCAAGCCCCTCAGCCCCACCCAAGACGAGCACACCAAGGCCAGGCTGTCCCTTTACCAACAGCAAGTACTCCAGAGCCAGGTAAAGTGATCAAACCATGCTGACACACGCATTTTTGCATTCAGGGCCCAGTCTAGATAGGATAGCTAAACAGTGGAGATGTTATGTTATCAGCTAGATCGAGCAAAAGTCTTTTGTTGTATAAAAAATAGCGGACTTTCGCACCAGGAGACCGGCGTTTGTGTCCCATGTGAAAACAGAAATGTTGAGTTATTTGTCACGTAAGTTACGTACTTAAGTAACGCCACTTCTGGTATTATTTTAAGCCAAACCAGGATCTTTTCCTAAACCTGACTAAGTAGTTTTGTTGCCTTAACCTAAGGAAGTTGTTTCGTGTGAAGACGGAAGTTTATTTTGAAAAGACTGAAAGTGACACGTGTTGCTGGACATCTGTAGGAAAACAAACGAAAACGGAGAAATTACTTTTTCGTAAGATATACGAACTGTGCGAACGAAGTGGTTTTAGGGCTTCACATAACTAAAAATCTTGTCAAAAAGAAAGTGCTCAGGTTAACAGTAAAAACAATAATCACAACTGTCATCATCACAACTATACGACCACCACTGATATTGAAAATTTTAGTGGTGTTTCTTGGAGTTTTGATGAAATTGATGCATCTCCACAAACTACCAAACCAGTTGGCTGTTTTGCTTTCTTTCCAAATCTTCATGCTAATGCTAGTAATGCTGCCTAATGCCACAGCCCAAGAGAGGTCAGATGTTCGGGGCTTCCTGCAGTAAAAAACGTACCTTGATAAACCAATATAGACACATCATCAACAGAATAACAAACTGTTTATTAGATAACATTATAAAACCCTGGGCAGGGCCTCAGCACGAGCTCACACAATTATTATCTTTGCTCTAGTCAATAGTTTGACTCACTTTTATGTTGTTCAGTGGAGTCAAATCTTGCCAAAGGCATCAATACTGAATGGCCTCCATGTAACTTTGATGGAAATCTTCCCTTTCATTCCACTTCGCCCCCGTTTTTTATTTTGTGAGTGCTATGAATGTTTTATTTGAGTGCTATGATGACTAATTCCCTTTGTTGTGGATTTTTCAGATGTTACTATTGTTTTGTTTGCTACATTCTTTAGGGCATACAGACTTTATTGAGTCTACCACATCCCCAATTTTAAACAAGTGACACCTAGTCTTATGAAACAATAGCTGTCATACAAAGTGGAATCCACTGTTGAGCTTTCTTGACGTATTTTGGGCATTTATTATAGAAATGTCTGGTGAAGGAAGGTGTTCAATAGCTTGCCCACAAACAAACTCAAAATGATACTAAACTCAGTAGATATTGAATGTTTCTTCCTGTTTTTTTTTCTTCCTGATGTTAGTACAGTCTGATGTTCTCTCTGGTATTCACTTGCATATTTAATATATTTGTTGAACTGGGATTTGGGCCTCTACAAAGTACTTACCTTGGATTATGGCTCAAAAGTGACAAAACTGTCATAACTCTGTGCATTAATAACTAGTTCAATGCCATCATACTTACAAACCAGGAGCAATACATCTTAGAAATGGAACCTGTATGCTTTACCCTTATTACAGGGTACATGGCAGGTGGCAAACTGCTGTCACAATAAACATATTTTGGAGTGATAGGCTTAATTTCTTCAGACCGATTAATAAAGATCAGATTGATAGCTAGAGAATGAATACATAATAATCCTGATTTATAGAGCACATTTCAAAACTCAAGTCACAAAGTGTCTTGAGCCAGTTATATAAAAAGTCTGCCTGAGTAATGAAAGAAGAAATAATGAACTAAAATTAGGATCAGCTTTCTGATAAAAGTATTCTTTAAGAATAGATTTAAAAGGTGATACTGACTCAGCCAGTCTTACTTCCTCTGGGAGGTCGTTCCAGTCAGAGCTGCAAAAAGCAAAGACTTAAAGGGATGGTTTGGGTGTTTTGAAGTGGAGTTGTATGAGGTACTTATCCATAGTCAGTGTATTACCTAGATGACAGTCGGCACACCCCCAGTTTGGAGAAACAGACAGGAGTTTTGGCACAGAAGGAAATCAATGTACTGCTGTGGACGAGGGCAGCAGCAAAACGTATTTTAGCCACCTAAAAGAAAGACCCACCTAGAAAATAGCATTATCAGTTCAAGTGTACACTATATTTCGAATTTTCACCGCTTTACCTTGCCGTCAGACAGCCCTTTCTGACGGGGAACTGAAGCCGTTGTATTCATCTATGCTCTCGCAAAACCACCAGACTCCATTGAAAAATCCTGTAATTTTACCTGGCAGAACACGGGGGATGCAGGTCTACCGCTGCCTCGATCAGTTAGTTTGTTTGTGTTATTATCGTGTGTGATTTGGGGATTTTAGTGAATACGAACTAACCAAAGTCACACCATAACAAACTAACTGATCGAGGCAGCGGTAAAACAGCAAATCCCGTATTCTGCGAGGTAAAATTACTGTGTTTTTCAATAGAGTCTGGTCGCTTTGGCGAGAGCATAGATAACGGCTTCAGTTCCCCGTCGGAAACACAGACTGTATAGCTGTCTCATGACAAGGCACGTGGAAATATTCTAAATATAGCGTACACTTAACTCATATTGATTTTTTTTTAGGTGGGTCTTCCTTTTAGGAGGCTAAAATACTTTTTGCTGCTGTCCCCGTCCACAGCAGTACATTGCTTTGCTTCTGTGTGGTAACTCCTGTCTGCTTCTCCAAACTGGGGGCGTGCCGATCGTCATCTACTGTAGGTAATACACTGACTATGGATAAGCACTTCATACAACCCCACTTCAAAACACCCAAACTATCCCTTTAAAGTTGAGTGCTGGAGAGGTTAAACACCATCTCTTTACTATACCTTAGTAGTTTATGTCCAAAGATACTTGATATGTTGAGTTACCAAATCGTATGCAAGCCTCCAGTGTTGATGTAACATGGATTGGATTTGAGTTAAAAAGCCTCCTCCAATCAAGAGAAATTGTGTAATCCGCTTCCACATCATTGGCTATTGTGTTGTCAAGTCACTCCCAAGTGTCTGCAGCAAGATAGGCTAAACAAAGCAGACTGCTGCCTGTGAAATGACTAAAAAGGATTTTTTAATTTGCTTTCTTAAGAAAAGTCCAGCGTCCCTCATTAATATTGAGCCATAGCAGTTATTATGTGAATGCTGTGATGAACAGCCCCTTTGTTTTGTAGAGATGTTTCACACTGCACATTATTTTCTCTGCTAATCTTCTGAGGTGTTGGGAGCATGTTTTCACTGCCCACATATTAAATTAATTATATGATTGATTAGTCCCCACGGGGATGTTTTTTTTACCACTCCCACACAGATTGACATGATAAACAACACACACACGATGTGATCTATTTACAAATTCAAAATGTAGCTAACATGTTTAATAGGGAAGGGAAGATACAGTATTTAAAAAAACAAAGATGAAGAAACGTTCATTCTAACGTTCATGTCATTCATGATATTGATTAGCCGTAGGAAAACATTGACTCATCTGAACAAGATACAGCTGCTTGGCTGGTCTGAACTATATTCAGTATTTTATTAGATCCATATTGTGCAGTCAAAGTATCCAGTTAAAATGATAATCAGATAAAATGATTGTCTTTTGTTCTTTGTGTTTGTCTTGGGGTTTTACAGTGGAACACTTGGTGCAGTCGGCTTGGTCTTAAGATTTGAAGTTTAAGTTTGAAGCATGAGGCTATCAGAAGCAATCCATAAGTCATTTGCAAAGACAAGACAACTAATTTGTCATATGGAAAATGTGCAAACGATGGCTGCTTTATCGTTTGCCTAAGTCATAAGCCCAAGAACAGCATAAATTCAACAAAGTGTTAGAAACATCCCTTACAGCCTGGTCTCCTAAAAATTACGTCCCCATACAACGAAACTGCGTTGTGAATTACATTTCAAGGGAAATGTATTTTGTCATCATAGATTACGTTTGTTTTTGATGTATTACTAATCCATTTGTAATGATAGTCCGTGGAACTGTATGTAGGGAGGAGGTTGTGGTGGTGGATAGGTCAACAAATACCTGACTTTTGGCCAGGGGGCCGGTGTTCGTGTCCCCTGTGAAACTAAAAGTCAATGTTCACTTATTTGAATCATGATGTTTGTTTTACTGAACCTAATCAAGTAGTTTGTTTTGTTTCAATTTACAACGTTAAACACGTATTTAAAGCTGTTTAAAAGTGTGACCGTAATCCGGGAGAAAATAGGTTTTCTTGAAACATAATTGAGAATGCAGTTTAGTTGTATGGGAACATCATTTTGAAGGAGACAGGGTCGTCCCTTATGAATTTAGGTCCATACCGACTCAATAGCATTTACTATATATTGGCCATAAATTCATGCTGCCAACCTCCCAATCCATAACTGAAAGGAGATTTATTCCTTGACAGTTGCAAGGCGAATCATTTCCAAAATTTGTTTAGCTAAGCTTTTCCATTCATACAAATAACACACAGTCGCACTCAGTTTGAAGTCCCACCTCTCCAGACCATCTTAGTGATGGGCTGCAGTGAACACATCCTTTAAAAGTCATTCCCTCGCATTATAAAACAACAAGTTTTGAATAAAGGAAAAATATAGTCAGTATTACATAATACGGGGCAGATAGTTGTGTTTGACATGTTAACAATGTTGAATCACCAGCAAAAAGCTGTTTGCATTAGATGTAGTAGATTGATTATTGCACCAAAAATTGGCACTAATTTTTATGTTTCTGTATGTCCTCTAATACAAACTCCACTCTTGTTTCCTGTTGTCCTCGTCTCTGTGTCTATATGTGTCTCCTTCGTCTCCCTGTCATTGCGTCCTCTCCTTGTTTCCTCTGTTCCTTGACCTTTTTCTCTTTTTTGAGTTTTCCTCCCTCCTCTTCCTCCTGGTCTATTCATCTGTTGTTCACCACGTCTGTCCTCCCGCCTCCTTCAACTTTCTCCTCCCACTGTGATCCCTCTCCATGGATCTCCCTCTACCATCCCTCCTCTCAACTCTACCACTTTCTCCTTTCACCTTACCTGTTCCCTCTATCCCTCCTTACCTGTCCTTTATATTCTTCTTTCCTCCACTTTTACTCTCTTCATCCTTCACTCTCTTAATCCTGTCTCCTTCCTTGTTCATCTGCGTCCTTTGTCTCTTACCCTCCCATGTCCTCCTTGTCTATCTCACATTTACATTTGGTTTCTACAAACCATCCTATCCCATTGATTGTTCTCCACCCTCTCCTGTTCTTCTGTTTTACCTTTCCGATCCCGTTCCCTCCATGTTTCTTCGTCTCCCCATAATCTCCTGCTCTCCCATCCTTCCCTCCCTCCCTCTCTCCCTCTCTCCAGCTGGCAGCCCTACAGCAGAGCTCGCTGCTCCGTAAGGTCAAGCGAACCCTGCCCAGCCCTCCTCCGGAAGAGACGACCACATCAGCTCACCTGCCCATGATGGCACCTGCCCTCCAACAGGTCTACCTGCCCTCCGTGCCCAGTCACAAGCCCGCCACCAGGTCTGGCCTGGCTGCCAAAGCCAGCCTCCTCAAAGACCTCACCCACGAGCTGAAGGCCGTGGAGCAAGAGTCGACCAAGCTGAGAAAGCAGCAAGCTGAACTGGAGGAGGAAGAAAAAGAAATCGATGCTAAACTGAGATACCTAGAGCTGGGGATCCACCAAAGGAAAGAGACTCTGGTGAAGGAGAGGGAGAGGAGGGATATAGCCTACCTGAGGTGTATGGGGGACACTAGGGACTATATGTCTGACAGTGAGTTGAATAACCTACGTTTAGCAGCTGCAGCTGCATCACATGAGACCAATGGGCTGCTGTCAACGAGACCAAGCACTGCCCCACTGAGTCAGTTCACCAGTGACCTAAACACAGCAGCCCAGTACCCGCCCAGCTCATCCTTCATCTCCTGTCAGTACCCCCAGAGCCAACCAGCACCACCAATTCAGCAAACAAGTGCGCCGTACCCGACTTCTACATTCAACCAGCCTCCCTATCCAACAGTGTCTCAGTCTCAGGCACTGCCACAGCCCACGCCCCTCCAGAGCCATGTCCCCCCTCCTGGACCTTCTTACCAGTCTCAAACCTCCTACCCTTCCCACACCTATCCCCAAAGTCAGCCCCCATACCCCCAGACAGACATGGGGATACCAGCTGCACCTCAGCCTCAGCCCCAACCGGGGCATACAGGTTTTGGGCCTGCGCCGCCCGGTCAGCCCCCATACCCCACCCACAGCTCACCCTATCCCAGCGCTGTGTCCTCCTACCCCAGCCAGACCACCCCATACCCCGGGCAGCCCCAAGTTGATATCCTGACGGTCCACCCGGGAAGACCGAGGCAGACTTCGCTGGCCGATCTGGAGCACAAGATGCCCACCAACTACGAGACGATCAGCAACCCCACAGTCGTGGTCACCACCACGGCACAGGACGCTATCTATTCCAGCGCAGCCCCCGCTTATGGTCAGTACACCGGATCGACCACCATGGCCAGCTCTTACGGGCCATATGGGTCGGCACCAGTGTCCAGCAGCTACGGTGGGTACTCTACCATGCCACCCAGCACTTATGGCCAGTATACTTCAACCGCAGCTAATTCATATGGTCAGTACACCACAACCACTGCTAATACTTATGGCTACACCACCACCACAGCCAGCTCTTACGGACAGTACACTTCTACAGTTTCCAACGCCTACGGGCACTCTGTAGACAGTCCCTCCACGTACAGCACCGCAGACGGGATGTATGGGGCTCCTGGCTTAGAGCAGAACATCCCAAGGAACTACATGATGATCGACGACGTAAGCGAGCTTACGGCAAAAGACGGGCTGGGCACGACGACAGGGGACATGATGCATCACGGCGGCAGTGGGCGTTACCCGGGCGACATCCACGGCCACAGCAGCACCATTGGCAGCACGACGCGTGGGGGAACTGGCAGCTCCTCGTACGGCAGGGCACCCGAAGAGGAAGCAGCGATGCAGGAAGAGCTGTACGACCACCACGGCAGGGGTAAGAGCAGCTACAGGCACGGACCTCTAGGGGGCAGCAGCAGCAGCGTGAGCTCTAGCATGGGTGGGGGATCCTCCTATTACTATGACTACGACTACAAACACGGCGGCGTCCGCTCCGGGGCACAGAAACCTTCGTCGTCCGCCAGAAGCCTCCTGGCTCCTGCTGTTATGTCCACCAAGCGCAGCAAGCACAGGAAACTGGGGAGTATGGAGCAAAAAATCTCCAAGTTTTCCCCCATTGAGGAGGCTCGGGATGTGGAGGCAGATTTGGCCTCCTATACGGCAGCGACAGTTGGGGCTTACCCCGCCGCTCACATTCGAGGGCGCCAGCTGATCGAGGATTACGGCTTCAAGGGTACCTTCGAGGGCGGCAGTGGCACCACTCATGGTATGCGACACTACGGTTCAATGACGGAGGAGGACGATCGGATCTACTACACCTCCACCGGCCGCTCCCGTTCCACCGGCTACGGCATGGACAAGATCTCAGCCAGAGACTACTCTGGGTATCGCAGCCGATCCTATGAGAGGGACGACCGCTCACAGATCCCCCGATCTGGCTACACCCGGGGGCGCCACCCAACCCGGCAGTACTCTGAAGAGGAGAGCCCGCTCAGTCCCCTGGGGAGGTTCATGGGTTCTGGGCGATCATCAAGCTTAGGTCCCGACCCGTACGACAGTCGCAGCAGTAGATATCATTACTATTACGGCCAGTATGGTTCCAGCCACTCGCTGCCAGACGTACAAGACCACATACGGGATCTTCCCAGGACTCATGTCTACAAGTCGGATGATACATACATAATAGACGATTATCATTGTGCTGTGTCAGACAGCGAAGGTAATTGTGGGAGCTGAATGCCCACACAGTCTCACTACCTTCTACTGCCCCCACCGTTTATCTAAACGTCCCCCACCCACCCAGAGGCTAGGCTTAGCAAAGAGAAAGAAAAAGAAAGACAGAGATAGCCGTTGCATGCTGATGATTTCTTCTTCCTGAGAGTCACTTGGAGCTCTCTTATCAGTGGACTGCTGTCTGTCTGTCTGCCTGCCTGTCCGTCCGTCCTTCCGCCTGTTCGTCCAGTTGTCTGTCTGTCCAAATACTCGCATGGTTCTTCGGCGTGGTCGTTTTCTCCGTTCGCCACACTCTGATTCACTTGAAAGGTCTTCTTTGCACGACACAGATGCATTGTTTTTTTCTTTACAGGGTTTTAGTTTTATATCATTGGCATTGATGTTTTGTCTCCATGTGTTTTGATTTATGAAGTCTTTGTCTACACTGCAAAACAGTCCCTCACGATCAGGTCTATATTTAAAACTTATATTTTCAAAGAGGGCCAGTATTGTCTCACTGACAATATGCAAGGCAATTGTTGAAAGTATATTTGTGCTGCAAACAATCATTTTCCATTTCAATTTGAAGCTGAAACATTTGAGCACAAAAACAGCTGCCACAACGGACCGTTTTGCAGTGTTTGTTTATACTGTTTCTATTGCCTTGTAATGTGTGAAGGCAACGTGAAGTGTATACTGCATGGATGTAAAACTTTTATTTTTATTGTCTGCTTTTCTTTCTGTGTTTCCTCCTTCCTATTCTTTTCTTTTGCATGCGGTTGGTCTTCTTCTTCTTCCTGCCTCCTTCCTCTCTCAGCCTGCATGCCGCTGTCTCCAAACGACATGGAGATTGACTGTGATCTGCTCTCGGTTTCCAAAGCCTACCATCTGGGCCAAGAAGAAACGGACTGGTTTGAGAAGCCACGCGCCAGTTCTCGACACTACGGCAGCAGCCACTCAACTGGGAGGAGCCGGCACGGTGTCAAACACACCTACCATGATTATGATGAGCCTCCTGAGGAGGACCTGTGGCCCCAGGATGAGTACGGCCATGGCGGGCGACACTCGTCGACTTCAACCCGTGACCAGCGGCACCATGGCAGCTCTAGCCGACACTCATCCGCGACACGTCATGCAGATGAGCCGAGGGCCTCGAGGTCATCTAAGGGGCACCCCAAAGACCCGACAATGCGTCAAGACCCTCAAGCGCGATCCTCATCTACAGGAAGGCGTGGCGAGTCAAGGTCCGCAGGGTACCACTCTTCAGAGTACTCCCGAGATCCATCTGGGCACCACCACGGGCAGCGCTCCTCCAGACAGGGGGACCCGCACCGTTCCTCACGCAGCAAGTCCCAGCAGGCAGTGGACATGCAGGGCCAACCACCAGGTAAATACAGGGCGCCTTTACACCTGACATAAAATACCTTTCAGGTGTAACAGCGCTACATTTGCACTTTCAGAGTAGAAGTTAACCTTTATTTATAACCCTTCATCTCCATTAGATCTTAACATATTTGATAGAATTAGGGCTGTCAAGGTTAACGCGATAATAATGCGTGAACGCAAATTATTTTTAACGCCACTAATTTCTTTAACGCAATTGATCTTTCGGAGGTTGTAGGGGGCTCAGTTTTAAAGCTACAATGAAAATACTGGCATCATATGAAACTACAAAACCCAATGTCATACTAGCTTGTCGAGAAGGAGGTTAAATAATGCTTTAAGGGGCGACCTCTAGCTCATCTGGTAGAGCGTGCGCCCTATGTAGGCTGAGTCCTTGGCAGCGGTCCGGGTCTGATTCCAACCCGTGGCCCTTTGCTGCGCGTCATCCCCTCCTTTCATGTCATTCTTAAGCTACACTAATAAAGTCTTTAAAAACATTTTTTTTAAATAACGCTTCAAACTTGCGCAAAATTTTGGCGAGGAAAAACTGTCATGGCCATTTTCAAAGGGGTCCCTTGACCTCTGACCTCAACATATGTGAATGAAAATGGGTTCTATGGGTACCCACGAGTCTCCCCTTTACAGACATGCCCACTTTATGATAATCACATGCAGTTTGGGGCAAGTTATAGTCAAGTTTGCCATGTTATGATTTGAGCATTTGTTTATGCTAAATGCAGTACCTGTGAGGGTTTCTGGACAATATTTGTCATTGTTTTGTGCTGTTAATTGATTTCCAATAATAAATATAAACATACATTTGGATAAAGCAAGCATATTTGCCCACTCCCATGTTGATAACAGTATTAAATACTTGACAAATCTCCTCATTTTGAAAAGAATGTGCAATTAATTTTCGATTAATCACGATTAAATATTTAATCAATTGACAGCCCTAGATAGAATAGAAAACGATGCTATTTAGCTCATTGTTTGTTTGATTATTCAGCTAACTGATTAATTTATTGATTGGTATTTTTTTAACTGCTTGTGCATCTCTTTAACTGCTCAGAAATGATGGTATAATATTACATATTATAGAGATAGAGAGTCATTAGAGCATTTAGAAGACGTTTAAGAAGCAGTTAAAAGAGGCAGCATTCAAAAGTCATTTGCTCATTCAGTTTAAGACTGGAATAATATTAGACCTCATTCAGATTTTGGCCAGTGTAGGCGGTCTGGCGCCTGTCCAGAATGAGCAGTGGTGCCAAACTGTCTTCATTTAAAACTAATTATATGTCTGCGACTTGATAAGTCACAGGGATATAATTCTAATTCACAATTTTACAATCTGTACAGCATACGACATCCTCTGTCCTTAGACCCTTGATTCGGAGAAGGAAAAACTTACCCAATAAACCTTTTAACAGGGTCAAAAAGGAAGAGAGGAGGAGGGATCCCTCTCTCTGGACATTCAGACATGCAGTAGATGTTGTGTGTACAGAATAGACAGACGTTTTTAAATTACAAAATGAACAATCAGGATTTTTGGTGTTCTTTCTTATCAGTAAGCTAAATCTTACTAACTATTGCACGCACTATTGAGTCCTCCTGGATCAGTAAGACCATATTGAATGAATGAAGTGACATTTTTATAAATGCATCCCACAGACCTAAACTAAGTTTCTATAGTAGACCCTCATATTATTCCTGGAGCAATAATAAGCTGTGATTCTTGGATAAGATCCCTGGGAATTTCTTATTTAGGTCTGAGGCAGAAATATTTAATACGCCCCGTTATTCAGTTTATGCTCTTTTACAGTCAACTGTTCCCTCAGGGATCAATAGTTTTTAATGAACTATATCAAGCGTAACTTTTCAAAGGAAATGTTTTCTCCCGGGGCAGCACGGCGGCTGTGTTCTTAGCAGTGTACTCATTAAATCGCTGGTTTGATCTTTGCTCACAACATTTGTTGCTTGTCATGCTCGCTCTCATTGCTGCTTCACCTGTCAATTGGCATCGTATACAATGTAATAAAAACTGAAATGCCATTATAATAATAAGAAAACCTTACTGTAAAATGCATACTGCGGTTCCTTAATCAGCAGATTTGACTTTTAGTTTCACAAAAACTTTCTCACAGGCAGAAATAATCTGATTCAGTTAGACCTCGCTGACTGGAGCTTATCAGCCGAGGTTTTCTATCGAGGAACTGCTCACTTAAGAAAAGGAAGAGACGATGTGGAGATCACAGACGTATCGACTGAATCCTTTTGGCACATGATTACTTTAAGCTGTCAGTCATTCCCTTCATTTTGACACCATGCAAAGGCTTTCAGGGTTCAGAGTACTGCTGCTATTCTCTCTTGTTTTATAGTGTCTGCTATAAAAGGTGACTGGATTTTCTTTCTTGTGGTGAGATGAGACAATTTTAGAACAATGAACACAAACCTTTCATTAAAAAAAATCCCCCCTCCCTTCCTCCATTCAGGCTCCTCCAGGTCTGGCAGCTCTACCCGGGGTCAGGGCCCCGTCGGTGGGCCTACGGGATCAGGGCGACAGGGTGGTCCGGGCTCCCAGATAGACGGACCTCCAGGACAGAGGACCCAGCTCCAACAACAAGCCCAGACATCAGCGGCCAGGGTTGGGCAGCCCGGTGTCGCAGCGACAACCGGACCGCAGCAACAGCCCCCAGTCCAGGGACAAGGCATGGGTATGGGCATGGGCATGGGCATGGGCATGGGGCCAGGCCAGGCCAAGCCAGGACAGATGGGACCAGCGGGTGGACCCATGGGGCAGGCCAGGCAGACTGGTCCCCCAGGAACCGCACCAGCCACCATGGTGAGTACAGACACGGAAGACTAGTAGTGGAAAGAAATAGAAAAGGAGAATGTGAGCAAGTCTTATTTCCGTTTTACATGATGAAGAGATGGTGTGATAATGATAGTTCTTTTTCTGTTTGAACAAAAATAATAACCAGCACTGTTAAAATGCTGTTCAGCAGCATATATGGAAATGCATTATTAGGCTATGCAAATAACATTTATTTATACAATTAACACATGAAATGATGAAGGCACTTGCAAACGGCAAGGTAGTACAACATGTAAACTTTGGTGACGCATTTTGACCTCTTAAGATTTCCTTAAAAACATTTTTTTTTTCTTTTTACTAAATGAACCAAAGCACTGACAACGGGGAAGATCTTGAGTAGATAATAATGAGAATAAATATGAAACAAAATTGAAATCATACCAAAGGGATCAGATTTACAGTCATTTATATTTTTCCATCACTGCATGGTGTTTGTGATTGATGTGGCATTTTGAAACGAGAGAAGTATATATATTTATATACTGTACTATATACCTCCTCTGTTAGTGATGTTGTCTTGCAGAACTAATGTACCAAAGATTATAGTTATATTTCAACACGATATCACGCAAAAGCGTGTAATAGACCCGCCTGTCCACTAGAGGATAGCAAGTCATGAATATAAAGGTGCAGTACCAGCAGGGGGCAACAAAACCACTTAGTTAGGTTTAGGAAAAACACCGTGGTTGGGCTAAAAAAGAAGTACGTAAACTAAGTAAATAACGTACGGAAAACATGTCTCAAACGTCACTAATGTAACTTACAAAACAAAACACTGGTCTCCTGGTTGAAAGTCCTGTGTTTGTTGGACCCATCCACCTCCCCTCCCACCCGCCACAAGCAGCCTTTCTCACTTTTTATTCTACGTCACTAGCTCTGAGCACAGCATATTCACGCAGATGGCATTTACATTGCAGTCACTACAGACTACACAGCGTACACATGACACATCTTAAACAAGAAGGGTGTTCTTATTGCACGCTAAATGCCTTGCGCATTATCGTGTCATTCATACGCCTGTATGTTTTTTGTCACGAAAATATAACTTTTTTGATCTGATCTTGATCTTGACATAACAAGCCTGTTTCCTGAGGTCACAAAAAAAGTATTTCGTGATCATGACAAAACTGTCTTCAGCATCTTGTTATCTCCATGTAAACAAACCATTTTGATGAGAACATTTTTATCTCCCTCTGTTAATCCTGTTCTTAATAATTTAACATTTTCATCCTCCTGCATCTTTCAATGCTTCAGTTTATATTCATTCATCCCTCCAACCTCCATGCTACTCTTCTTCGCAGTCATACCATTTTTTGCACCAGCTTTTCCTTTCACCTTTTCCTAGTTTCCAGCCAGACTTCCCCCCCTCAGCCCCTTGCTTTCCCTCCATCCCCCTCCCATGTCCCTCCATGTTCCCAGAGATAAGAGCTGGTCCATCTCCTCCCAGTTCAGATGGTTTATTTAAATTCTGTGTTGGCAGGCCTTATCTAACACTGTGATTAACACAGAGGCAGCTGATAACTGAATGTAGCTGATTCACTGTCTGCTAGACGCTCAAGAAATTGGCACTCAAAATGTCTCCCTGCAAAAATCTATTGCGCCCTGCATTCAGTCCATAATCATAAATCCATGCAAATCTATTTTCTATTGGAGTCTAAAAGTCTGATTATGACATTTAACAGGAGGATTCAGATAGTTTAATGATTCTCTTCCTGAATTCATTCTGTCTCTAGTAAATACATGAATGTGTTGCCAATGAAGTTCCCAAAGCCACCGTCACCGTGTCCCAAAATGATTCACGAAGGGTTTTCACTGCTGAAAGGCGTTCATGATTTTCACATTGCTGCATTGTCGTACTATCAGCGGGGAAGCAAAGTGAAATAATTCATATGGTCTGATATCAAATTATGCAGGAATTTGTGTTGGAAATGATCCTGAACGCTCCGCTGTGGAATAGCACCGACAGGAAGCCGTAAACTGTATTTGTCATTTGATTATTATTCAGTCTGCAAACTCATACACTTACACTCTTATGTTAGGTCCATTGAGTAATTAAAAGCATTGATTAAGTGGCTGTAAATAATGAAATGCTGCACAGTGCATCATAATGCACCACTCCTGCTTTGCTGCAGCTGAACTGGAGTCAGTGTCTGTCAAGTCAAGTCAAGTGTATTGATGGAGTGTCTTTAAACAGGAGTGACACAAAAGTAAGACCATAAAAGAGAGAGAGAGAGAGAGAGAGAGATATTAAAACAGGGCTGCATTTCCTGTGTTCAGATACCAACTGTTATAGTGATGGATATCAGGAAAGGTCTGGTCTGCATCTTTCCTGAAGCTATTCTCTGTCGGTGCAGCAGCCGCTGTAGTTCAGTCCTGGAAAGAAACACAGCTACACAAAAGCATTCAAACCGCTCACAGTGACTCAGCAGATATCAAACAAGTTGACTCAGACAAAGAGATGAGGTGGGGCAATGATGCAGGAAAATGTGGGTCCAGATTGAAAAATATTGAAGTTATCCTTTTAAAAGTTTCATACAAAGACATAAAAACACAAATAACAGACTTAAAAACAGAAAAACGAAAAGTTAAAAACAACATAAAAACATATTCAAGTAAAAGAGACAACAGATTTAAAACAAACAGCAAGTTACATCAACCAGATAATCTTCAGGACAAGTACATTTAGTGCTTGAATAATTTTTAATCCTGTTTTTAAAATCTTGCGTACATATAAAATAATCAAGTTTAAAATTTCTCTGTAGCTCACACCAAGATGATGGTCCAAAAACTTTAAAAGCGCTTGTATATTACATATCAGAGTTTTCAGTTTACATTTGCAATGAACAATTTTTCAGCCTTCCGCAGATTTTCTGGGAGGTGTATGTACATAAATTATTTTGTATCATCAGATTGCTGAGCGATAGTCTCATTTCGGGTGTGTGCCTAATAGCCTATTTTAACTACAACAACAATATAATTACAATGATTAAATACTTTTCCGCTGAAGAGAGATGTTTCCCAAAAGTTATTATATTCTAAATATTATTTGCCTGGACAAGAAAGAAAGCAAACGAGACGTGGTCAACTAGTTTTTCTTCAATCATAAAACTCTGAACGGATCTCCAAGCAAAGGTCTGACAGTTGACTGTGTTGACGATGTTGAAACTCATCATTCAGTCAGTCATCAGTCACGTCCTTCAGTGAGATGTCACAACACAACACAATAGAGAGCAGCCTTCTCTGTCACCCTCTGTCAGTCTCTCCATCTTTCTTTTCTCTCTCTTTTCTTTATTGTGAATATCCAAGAGCTGTTTCTCCCCCACTGTCTCCAATTACCAGTTTACTGTGAAAAGGTATATATACAGCACTGAGCGGTTTGTGTTACTAAATGATGAGCTTCATGCTTTCCCTCCACGGTTACTCCTGCTGTTTTATGTGTTTTATCTCTCTCTCTGTTTCTGTCTCTGCAGGCCAAGATCGACACGGCTCCGGTAACAGCGATTGGAGCGAAGGCAGCGCCCGTCATGGCCACAAAAACCGCCCAGCCCCCACTGACAGGCATAGGTACAGTATAATCATCACACACAGAGACTCCCAGCACTCTCACGTCCTGCCCGCTGTGTCTCCGTTATGTAACCGGTGTGTGCTGTCTCATCTAATCTGAGATTAATCTGTAGATAATCCCACAATGGAAAACACACAGGAGGGGTTTCACTTCATGGCAGCAGATCAGCCTCAGTGTGCCAAGTCACTTATGTAGTGAGTTGGTCAGTTAGTTCATTTGGTATTAAGTCATTCAGTTAATTTGTTGGATAGTAGGAAAGTTCTGGAGACTTTTATATCCGATACCAAAACTCAATGCTGATGCAGGAAGTAGTTTGTCTCACATCCTACAAACAGATTTGATCAATAGATAATAGGCAACAATTCTGACTGATTGATGAATCGTTTAAAGGGACTGTTTGTAACTTCTTACACGTATAAAACCAATCCGGGTCGGTGTCCCATGCCAACACTACGATCAGCAGTGATTCATGGAGAGACCTTCGTCTGGTCAGCTAACATTACTGCCAAGTAGGTGAAATATAGAGTGATATTGTGGTTTTAGCTGACGTGTGTCGCCTCACTGTGTTGAGCAATGCTCGTTCATGTCTGCGTAGAGCGAGCACAAGCGCGAGCCCAACACTGACTTTCGTTGACTTAACAGCCACAGGTGTCGCTGTTAACAAGCAATTCTGATTCTAACAAACAGTCCTTTTAAATTATTTTAAAGTAAAAACACAAACAAAATTACGAATTAATAACTACTTATAAGTAAATATTTGCTGAATTCTTCTGAATATCCCGTAGTTTTAGAGCAGTTGTTGAACAAATGATGTTTGTATATGTCAATTTAGGAAATTGTGTTTGTTATTTCACTAGTTTCTGTCATTTTATTGATTCATTAATCTAACTGTCAAATTAATCAATAATGGAAATAATCACTAGCTGCCGCCGTAGATCTTTCCCTTTTCTTAAAGGAATAGTTCACCCAAAAACAATTCAAATTGTATATAGTGCTCCAACACGTTCTTATCCCAACTCGTCACATACTGCCCGCTTTGTCACGCCCCCTTTGGTCACTTTATTTTTGGCATCAAAACCACTGTAGTTACCCTATCCGCGTCCCGATCATAAGTATTAACAGTGTTCTGCATTTTGTTTTTTATTTTTAGGAATAATAAAAATAAAAAAACACCAGGGTTTTACAGAATTGTCCAGTGTCAATATTTTGATATATCAGTCAGTTCTTTAGCGTAAGTTGGTTGTTAAGTAGTTAATAAATTAGTTTCATGGTCAGCAAACAATGAGGAGATCTCAAGTAACGACTGAAGCAACATCTGTACAGACAATCTGGCAACTAAACACTGGAAGCCCATGTAAGTCTATACAGGAGGAGACCTAATGAGTAAAGAGACGTACAGGCTGAATCAGTTCACTGGCAGGACAGGAGGAATTCAACAGGGGCTACTAGTGCAACTGAAGGATGAGACATCTTCTCTACTGCCCACACTGTTTGATTTACAAGTGATTTTTTGGAAAGTGCAATGAAAAGACACGGAGCACTTGGCACCACAGATGTCATCATAAAAAATACGCACACTGACAGACGCCATCTGATATTAGACCTGCACAGATACTGACATCTCTTGTCCTCTGGATACATCTCTGTCTTTTCCTTTCCTCACTTCTCTCTCTTCTCTATCCTGTCATCCATCCTCCCTTCATCTCTCTGTTTTTTCCGTACAGGATCCAAGGCGGCTCCTAGGCCAGGAGGTATTGGCAGCGCAGCAGCAGGTCAGCCTGGCGTGGAGGGAGAAGGCATGTTGTCCAAAATCCTCCCTGGATCTGCCGCTGAGCAGGCCGGCAAACTGGGAGAAGGTACAGCAAACACATCACTTCATAACAGCACACTTTAAACAAGTGACTGGGCCATGATATAATGAAAGACATCAGTCATATTGAAAAACTATTACTATTGACTATCACCATGTTAATAGTGTAATAATTGTTGGAGAAAAGTAGTTATTTTACTTCATTACTTGCCTTAAATAATAACGCATGGCTGGATTATTATTATTATTGAACAACAGACTACTACCAGACACAGGCACCCAAGGGTTCAAGGGGCCCCTGGTGACTGTTAACATTTCATTTCAAAGTTAATTAAATGACAACAAAGAGAGAGACAAGCAAACCAACAAAATAACTACAAAAAGATTCAAAATAACAACAGAGAGGCGCAAAACGTCTAAAGAGAGACAAAACAATTATAGAGAGACAAAATGTTACGGCAAAGAAACTCAAGACGACTACAGAGAAACAAAAAGTGTCTACAAAGAAACTCAAAATGACTACAGAAAGACAAAAAATGACTACAAAGAGACACAAAACGACTATAGAGATACAAAATGTTACTACAAAGAAACTCAAGACGACTACAGAGAGACAAAAAGTGACTACAAAGAGACACAGAATTACTACAGTGAGATAAACAGTGGCTACAATGACACACAAGATGAATACAGAGAGACACAAGGAGACTACAAAGAGACACATATCACTACAGAGAGACAAAAAGTGACTACAAAGAGACACAGAATTACTACAGTCGGATAAACAGTGGCTACAATGAGACACAAGATGACTAAAGAGACAAAAACTACTACAAAAGAGACATAAAATGACTACAGAGAGACAGAAGTTTTACTGCTAAGTTCTCACCCCTCAGTTAACATCTATTTAATTTCTTTTTCTTGTCCACTTTCCTCCAGCTATCACCGGTTTTGGCAAGAAGTTCCAATCTTTCTTCTGAGGTGCTAAGATTAAGGTTTGTATTTCTTTCATTCCTTTCTCCTGTATGTATCCCAATAAGTCATGTGCAAAGTCAGACCTGAAGAAGACAGATCATTCATAAGAGAAGCAGCACTGAAAGCAGACGAGGGAGCTGGAAGGTGATTTATTATCTACCGGGGCTTTTATTTTATAGGAAAGGTTGTAGCTGAGGTTCTTCCCTCAGGCAGTTCGAAAGGAGCTGTTTGCAATTCAACTCCATTTAATTTATTGTCTTGTTTTTACCTGAGCTGAAGATTGTGTGCATTATTTATGAACTGCTCACAGGGATTTTATGTAGAACTCTCTTAAATAAAAGTCATAATACAGTTTATAAAATGCAGCCAACAGCTTGACTGTACGTCTGGCAAAGACTACTCTCCTGCGTATCAGAAGATACAAGATAATGATCAGACAGCAGCAATATTTTTGCTCAATGATTCACATACAAAGAGCTGGAAACATTTCTTTTGTGCATCTCAACATTAGGTATAAAAATAAATCTGTGAGATGCTGCTGGTTCAAAGTGTACCGGGATGTTGACAGATAGCTACAGCATGTTGTGTTTTGACTTTTGTAGGCAGCAGAGTGGGCGGCTTAAAGTGGTTTACTCAGAATAGGCAGTGTGTTCCTAACGCAGTGTGTCTACGTCTCAGTGTTTGTGTGTTTTCTTCTCTGTCTGTGTTTCTTATTTTTGCTCCTCTGGCTGCTCTGCATGTGCAGCGGGAACATTTAACATTGACAGTGACGACTTGTTCGTACTATGACGCACTGTCTGCATCAAACAGGATGCATGTTTACACCGCAGGTTATCACAGCTGAATATACACTGCTGTGATGCAGCGGCTTTAAGTCGAGGGTACATATACTGTAACAACGTATCCTCATACAACGGTTTGTATGATATGAAAAGCTAATCCTTATTTTTATGTTCTCCTACGAATGTCCAGCAACACATAACAATTTTCTTTTCAAAATAAACTTGCGTCTTCACAGGAAACAACTTGGTTAGGTTTAGGCAACAAAATTACTTAGTTAGGTTTAGGAAAAGATCATGGTTTGGGTTAAAATAACTACTGAAGTGGCGTAACTTAAGTACGGAAGTTACGTGACAAAAAAAAGTCAACGTTCTGGTTTCACACGGGACACAAACACCGGTCTCCTGGGCGAATGTCCGGTTTTTGTTGTTTGTTGTTTTTGGATCCACCCAAACCTCCTAAATGGCGTATGAATGACACGGTAACCGCAAGTCATTTCATGTGCAATAAGAACGTCATTCTTGCTTTTGGCGTGTCATTTGTACGCCATGTAGTCTGTACTGAGTTCAATGAAAGACTGCTTGTGATGGACGGGAAGGGAGGTGGATGGGTCCAACAAACACAGGACTTTCAACCAGGAGACCAGTGTTCGTGTCCCAAAGAGTTGTCGAGTTATTTTGCAGTTACGTTAGTGACATTTGTGACGTATTTTGCATACTTCTGTTATGTTGTTTCCGTACATATTTTACTTAGTTTACGTACTCATTTTAAGCCCAACCATGAAGTTTTTCCTAAACCTAACTAAGTGGTTTTGTTGCCTAAACCTAACTGCGGCCGTTACCGTAGTTTTATTGTGTGGCGTAAAAATGACTCGTTAAAGAGGCGTACGGACATGCGAAAAGGCTAAAATGCGTTCTCATGACACGCGGAATGTCCTTGTAATGTCGTGCTATTTATACGGGGGGGTGGAGAGGGGGTTATGCTTTGAAATTTGATTTACTTGAGACTTGACCTTCCAAAAAACATGAAACCAAAAACAAGTCTCAAGTTTTTGATGTTTTAAAATCCCAGAACAATGAAAAATAAATAATACAACACCAGACAGGCCTTGCACGGCCACACATGTTTAATATTTAATTATTGGGACTGTGCATTGAAAATGTTCTCATGTTCGAAGGCATTGAGGGATCTGACGATTTGCAGCTTGACTTGCATTTTGTTTAAGACGTTTTTGAAGACCTTCCTCAAATGACGGGAGACTTCTTTCGATGGGGAATCCCACTCTGAATATGAAATAACCTACCTGCTGTTGAACATTAAATTAAAAAAAGAATATTAAATAAACTGACTGAATGTATTTGCAGGACTATGTAAATGTCAAATGACGAAGTCACGAGGCCCCGTACCAGAAAAACCTGTGAAGATCCCCCTGCTTTTGTTTTACTAAAAGAGAGAGAGGAAGGAGAGAGAGAGAGAGGGGAACAGGGAGGAGAGCTGAGCATACTGGTGAGTATTTAAATTTAACCTGCAAATACTGTAAATCTTAGTATCTTCTACCACAGTTTCAAGGCCAGGAATTGTGGCATGCAGGTTTTCATTCACCAGCTGCTTTCACTAATTACCTCACCATCAACCAGCAGAGCTGATCATTACAATCAGCTGCTGCAGTGGTTCAACTGCATGTTTGGTTGCAACAGAAAATGTTGAGCCTTTGCCAAGAATCAAGTTCAATAGAGAGGCGAAGTCCCACCCCTTGGATCTTGACATGAACGCTACCGACAAATCAAGAAACTAAATGAACAGAGCATTATTTTAGTGACCAAAATGAATGGTGCGTTCGGGTGACCATCATTAACATGTTAAGGAAAGCACCAAGAAGTTACCCACAAAAAAATGTGTACAGTAAATGGGGAACCGTGGCAAGCTCCATGATGGCAAAGTATCGTACAGTTTGGACCTTTAACTTAAAAATATTCATATAACTTTATGCAACACTTCAACAGTGTATCCTGTGGGTACATTGGGATACAGTGGATATTATGTCTGGTCCAGTAATGTCCAACTATGTATCAGGATGTTTCTATTAATTCAAATGTCTGGTCTGAATACTGCTGCTTCCTCTTGCAGCCAACAAGGACTGGAATCCTCTGGATGCTTCATGTCTCAGGCCTGAGCACACACTGGCAGAGAGAACATGCTGCTCTCTCTGGCAGGTCAGACAGTAAGTCACTTTAACTTTTCCCCGACGATATATTTTTTAAACCACACTGCAAAACTTTCCCACTGAGTAAAATTCTAAACATTTACTTTGTAGTTTAACGTAAAAACACTGCAAAAAAAAAACATCACAAATTATTCAGAAATATTAAAGGTTCCCTGTGGAGTTTTGTAAACTCAACTTTGAAAATGTTTTATGAGGAAACGAAATGTATTCAACACATTTGTTAGATACACACAATGCATTTGTGAGTAACACTGAATGTAAATATAACTTTTGTTTGTTTACAAGAAAACTCCGCAGGGCGTCTTTAAAAAAAATATATATCCGAGCAACATTAATCAAACCCTTAAGAGACAAATCCTGTACACTTGAGCAGGAAAGTACAATTTTGATTTACTTATCACTTTGTATTCAGGACAATTGTACATCTGTAATTCTCCATCTTCATATCTTCATCTTTGTCATGTGGAGACGAGCTGTCTGTGCCGCTTGTTCCTGCAGCTCAGCCTGAAGCCAGTTTTGTCGCTGCTTCTGTGTTTTTGCAGCTGTTGTGTTGTGGCCTGCTCCTGAAAATCACTGGCATCTGGGTAGTGTGAGTTTAAAAGCCTGCAGTCAGCTCGACCAGAAATAAATCAGCAAGTCATTCTTGTTCCAAAAGCATGCCGGTGATTAATGAGCCGCTGTCTGATTTGAACCTATTAGAGTAAATTGACAATGAAACATCAAACAGAGAGGATCACAATCAGGCTTGTAGCTCATTTTGCCTCTTGATGAACCAAAGAATCAAGGAAAACGCCGCTCGGAAATTAAACTAAACTGACATCAATGTCTTTAATCGGCATTCAGTGTGACACACACTGAGCCTAACAAACTGCGAAGTCTCTCACAACACCTGATGTGTTTCCTTTTGTTCTGTGATATCATTGCACATTGGTGTCTTTTAAAATCTAAAAATGTTCAAGGTTTATTTAGATGTTTATTCATCTTCACATTGATAACAGCTTCACTGAAGTCACAATTATTTCTCAGGTGTGACGAACACCTAAAAACCTCACAACCTAAATATAAACCAGTGAGACAAAACTGTAAATGTGTATTATATTATTATTTATTATATATTGAAACACTTTTAAAAACTCTCCTACATAGTTTTGCTTCATGCCAACTTAGTCAGGTTGTGCTCGAGTATTGGCTATAAATAGCTGTTGAAGAAAAAGGTAACGCCGTACCGTTCTCAGAACATTTTCCCACGTGATCTGACGTAGGTTTCTGCATGATGACGCTGCTACATAAACAGTATATATACATCTTTAAAGTCGGTGTATTAATGTTACATACAGTAACTTAGAGGCCAGTCGGCATGCTCCCAGTTTGGAGAAGCCGACAGGAGTAGCGGCACAGAAACTGAGCAAGGTATTGCTGTGGACACCACGTTAGTTCAGATCCGAAAGTCACACAATAACACAAACAAACTAACCGATCGATGCAGCGGCAGACCAGCAACTCCCGTGTTCTGCAAAGTAAAATGACTGTTTTTGTGAATGGAGTCTGGTGGCTTTGAACACAGCGATAAAACGGTTTCAGTTCCCCGTCGGAAAGGGCTGTCTGATGGTAAGGTAGAAAAGCAGAGAAAATATTCTAAATATAGCGTACACTTAAACTGATGTAGATTTTTTTTAGGTGGCTAGGAGCTGCTTTATCTCGCCATCAGACAGCCCTTTCCGACGGGGAACCGACACCGTTATATGGCTCTCTTCAAAGCCACCAGACTCCATTGAATAAAACAGTAATTTTACTCTGCAGAACATGGGAGTATACATACAACCCCACTTCAAAAATTCCAAACTATCCCTTTCAGTTATTTCCAAACACAGCACAACTAACTTTGACTAGCGTTCACTTTATTCATAACCTTATTGATTAGCTTCGATTAGCTTACTTTGGTAACCTACAACACTGCTTTTTTACAACGGCTGAGTGGGCGTTTCCATTTGAAAAAAAAAAAAACAGAACACAGATGGACCCGCCCTTTAATGTGTGTTACAAATACAGGATTTGTTGCATAAAGTTTCAGAAGTAGAGGTTCAACGTATCACACATTTTTTCCTTTGCATATGACTGAAAAATGTGTTGTATTTAAAGTCAACTATTCAAGTCACGGTTTTGCTAGCATAGTTTTGCTGGCAACATTAGTTCACTTACTACCTTGGTAATCATCAAATAGTAATCATGCATTATTCGCCGAGAGTGGATTTTGCAGGGAAGTAAATAAAATACGTCGACAGTGAATGTTTTGCAGACAAGGTTTGAGCTGTAAACTCAATTCCTGGCATGGCTCTGATAAAGGGTGCAGATGTGTTTTGTGTGAAAATAGAAGCAAAATCTGTTACATGCTTCTTTTTGTTCATTGAAAGTACAGTACAGTGTTTTTCTTGGTGCAGTGGGTATTGAAGCTTTTGATGCACCATGGGGGGAAGAGCAGGCACTGATGTTGCAGCTGTATTTCAGAGCGTGCACAGTGTTGCATATGTGCCATAAAAGATAATGTACCGAGCCTGGACTCTGCGTGTTTCTGTGTGCTGTGCAGCCATGCGCTGACTAACTGCCTCATGTGACCCTCTCTCCTCCCACACTTTACCGCTGGTGTCAAACATCACTGCTTCTTTCTTTTGCTCTCGTTTTCTCTCCTCTCTCTCTCTCTCTGTCAGGAAGGTTCTCACTTTCTCATTCTCTTTCTCTCACTGCACGACTTGTCTTGTTTCTTCTATCACTGTAAGGATCTCCCCCTTTTTTGTTCTGCCTCTGACATTTCTACTTTCATCCCCCATAAAGAAGAAATGTCTTGCTCTCTCAACTCCATTCTGTCTCTGTGTTTTTTGGTACGCTATGTGGCCAAAAGTATCTGGACGCCCGAACGTTACACACACAAATGTGATGGTTGAACATCTCATTGTTATCAGAATAGCCTCCACTCCTCTTTTGGAGCCTGGCTGCAGGGATTTTCTCCCATTCAGCCACAAGAGTATTAGTGAGGTTGGCCATTGATGTCACCCTGGCTCACAGTCAACCTTCCAGTTCAGCCCTGAGGTGTTGGACGGGGTTGAGGTCAGAACTCGGTGCAAATCAGTCAACTTCTTTCACACCAACTGGGAAAACTGGACCACACTTTGTGCACAGGGAAATCGTCATGTTGAAACCAGAAAGGGCGTTCCCCAAACTGTTGCCAGAACATTGGAAACACACTGCTGGCTAAAATATCCTCATATGCTGTAGCTTAAAAAAATCCCTTAACTGGAACTACGAGAGGCAAATTGACACATGTTCTTTTAAACAGACTCATGACAGTTGTGGAAAGTTAGTTATATCTGCGCGACTACTTCACTCAGAGCAGCTGTCAATTATGACGTCTCAGCCCCTTTTTTATAGCATTAAATAACAAATTAAAACCAAATTTGTCAGAAAAATGAACATATCCAGGATATCAGCATGATAAGAACTAACTAAAATGACAGAATTTATTTGACGTGTACTTTGACTTTTTAGTTTGGCACATGTCCCATCCACTTACATGGAGGGGGCGGGCTTTATGACCTATTGAGAGGCAAAGTCCCGCCCCTTCCGATGTCCCCCATGGGACTTTATTTTAGAAAAAAATATGAACAGTAGTCAACGGCGAGAGACAAATATTTTTTATTAAATAACACATATGTTTGTCAATTTAAAAAATAATTTTTCAAGTCGCAGTTTGTCGTAGTATCATTTAGTTTTGTGTGAAACTGCTCAGTGAACTACATCTCTCGTCTCACACAATAAATGTCACCAACGCTAGCTAACTGGATAACTTAGCTAAGTTCCAAGCACAAATGAAACGTTATCGTACCTGATGTGTTTTATCCAGCGACTCCTGGTCTTTTTATCAAACGGGAAGCGAATGAACGATCAGACCCGTTGCTGGTGTAAGTACATCCAGTACGAAACACACAGGCATCGTAGCTTCAGAGAGAGAGACGTCACTTACATGACTTTGGTGTGTGTAGTCTTTTTAATTATGTATTTTCACAGTCTTATATTTTTTACAACAAACTGTGACTTTCTCGACTTCCAAAATTATCGTTTAAATTGACAAACATCATATGTGTGACTCATGGCGCAATTCAAACGGGATAAAAAAAAAAGTCTCTCGCCGTTCATATTTTGACCAAAATAAGGTCCCATGATGCACTGAAAGGGGCGGGGCTTCGCCCCTCTATACTGCAGCCGGCCACCAGGGGGCGATCGAGATATTTTAGCTTTACTTTTGGGGAGCTGTCATGTCGTCCATCTTTATATACAGTCTACGGTCCATATGCTGTGTGTCCTTTTGGCCATGTAGTGTTTTTTTCCCCCTCCATCTCTTTGTCCAGTGAGTCAGTTAGCTGTTTGTTGTGTACTGGCCCTTTGGGGGCCTGTGTTCACTGGAACAGATTAAGCCTGCTGCTGGGCAACATGTAAATATACAGCATGTTTGGAGCAGTTAATCTGAGTCAGGCACAGTGGGAGAGAAAACCAGAAGGCAGTGATTCTAAAAAAGATGCATACAGTGTATATTCATTTGGGAAACACACTGGACCTACCAGTCAATGGGATTATAGACTCCCAAAGCTTCAAAAATATGACACCTTATTAGGAATGAAATAGTACATTTACAGATGTTAGTCACACACATACATAAATCTCCTATTGTTTGAAACACACAAAAATGACAAAATGAGTCATTCTGTGTTCGTACCAGAAAGTTTTACAGATGAATTTAAAGGTGATTTGCAGGACTCAGGGTTGAAACACATCGTCAGAGACGCTGGAGGCCACAGTGGCCACAGGTGTGCTAGTGTCTGGGGCACACAGGTGTTTTGCATTGGGGCTAATTACTGCAGTGTCTATATATACCCTGAAGAGCTCTCTCGTTCTGTTTGCCCTGTTAGCCCGAGGCAGGGAGACGGTTTATGACCAAAGAGCGTGTGCAGCTCCCAGTTTGCAGAATAAATAATAGCTAAACAAATATTAAAACAAAGAACACAAACTAGTTTGCACAATGAGAAGGCCTCAATCTCGGAGCTGTGAAGCAAATATGAAGTGCCATATTACACAAGCGACTTCCCTTCCTGTGTTATTTCAGGCAGCGGCGTAACATGCACCCTTCCCATTGTATCGACAGGTGCTGTGTCAGCACAGGCTGACATGGTGTCTGGGGATGTTAGGAACATCTCTCCTGCTGCTGCTTGGTACAGCTGGTTCATGCTGGAAATACTCAGTAAAAAACATGTGCTGCAAAACATTTAGGGTAAAATTGTCCTGTGATAGATAAATGAAATATATGTGTTCAGCAAGAACCCCTTTACTGCACTAATGTGCTTTGAATGCAATGTGGATAAAACTACTGGTTTATGTCTCCCTTTTATATTTAATGAAAATCTCAAGAGAAGGGATGGTTTTGTTTTGCCAAAACTTGATTTAAAAATGTCCAAGCTTTTCATGTGGGGTGCATAAGTCCAGTTACCTTTTGACTTATTAAAGACAAATATTTAATGAGCTGGATGACAGAAAGCCTTCGTGTACAGTATATATAATGTAGATCAGCAGGATATTTCCTAGGCTTATCCACCATCTAGTGGCCAACTTCATTTTTACAGCATTACAGTTCCACACAGCAATCGCCTTCATTTGAGTAAGAGAGAGGCTCCCTGTGTGTCTGCCATTCAAATAAATGACCCCAAACTAAATTCCTTGACTACAGATGACTTAGAAGCAGCTTTAAAACACAAGACAACTGGTCAAAATTAGACTCTGAGTACAGAATCAGATCATTGATTTTGACTATTGTGTAATCTCCCCTGTCCTGCCTATGATATTATATTCTAGTAGTGTGTGTTGCCATTGATTGAATAGGTTTAGGCCCAATGCATTATCATCTTCAAATGGTTAGTGCACACACATTGTTCATTTATTGAACTCCTGTGTTGAAATAGAGATTTTCTATCTAACTATCAATCAAGGAATCTCTCTCTGTCTTCCTGTACGTCTTTTGCATAATTTCGAGAACCATTCATCCGATCAACTTCACACTTGGTGGGTGTTTTGCTGGGGACCCAAAGGGAGAGCTTTGTTGAATTTGGTGCAATTTGGACAGGTGACACATTCAGTATTTATGAACTTTGAATAAACAAGCGAACGGTGCTGCGTTTGCAGCGTTTGTTGCTCTTTATACTTCTGGTTCATGATTACATGGATTACATACGAATAGATTTTGTGGGATATATACGAATTATAGTGTATTACTTTACGTGAGGTATAGCTATGAACGGTATATGAGAAGAGCTTGACTATTGTTACAGTAATCTAAAAGTATCTTTATGAACATATCAAACATTCAGAGGCATATCATAAGGGTTGTGTTCAATAGTTTTGACTAAATTACCTTTTTTTTCTTTTTCACAGATCATGCCAAGCCAACATCCATCTTTAGAAGAACTATCCAGCGTCCCCAGCCAAAGAGTCTCCACCAAACTACCGCGGACCCTAGAACCAACCTGTAGCAGTTAAACACATCTCCGCCCCTTCATTACAAAAGATCAACTGGCAGCCAAAAACGACAGCAAAATTCAAAGAACGTTTTTTTGTTTTTGCTGCTCCTTCTTCATGCCAGTAGAGGGAGCTCTCACCGGAGATCTACACAGCTGTTGAAGACGAGTAGAACCACCTCCGCCCTCCATGTGGATTTAACACTGCAGCTTCGATGGAAGGAAATAAAAGAGTGGTGCAATTCTACTCCTATACGCTGACGACGCCATCGTTTATATGAGAGCTGCTTAACAGGAAATGGTAGCTTTACCACGGGCATGGTGGCATGCTAGGATCCTTGGTTTCACAGTCCTGTGCTCAAACTAGGAATAACAACAAACCAGCCCTCTCTCCTCTTTTCTATCTCTTCTCAAAGTAAAAAAAAAAAAAAGTGGGGAAAATGGAATAAAACTTTGCTAACAGGTTTTTCTGGTACAAAAGACCTCTTGTTACATCACCTGGTCGGAAATGGAAATGTCATGTTGAATGAATAAGACAACGCTAACGACGTAGCCGCGTGTCGGCTCGCGTTTCTTTCCACGGTTTGTTTCTATCTACATTCCAGATTGGAACTGTTAAAACCTTTTTGCTCCCCCTCGTCCTCACCTCTCTGCGTTTCTTGAATGCTGATTCTTCTTTATTTCGAAATCCCCGCCCAACGATCCTCAACTTGCCATGTCTTTAAAGAAGTGTATAGTGGATAAAAATAAATGTAGGAATTTGGAATGCATGGAACTTTATATCCAAGACCTTACACTGTTCATCATTACTTAACAGAGGCCATAAAGACACTGGGAAACACATCTTTTAGCTAGACGACGTAAACAATAACAAAGAAGAGAGATTTCCGGAGCAACACACAGGAATCGGGCCACAGGAATAAGAGGAGCCTTTTGTTATTTTAAGGGGAAAAAAATAGATTTGGAGTGAAGCCGTATATGTGGTTGGGTTGTTTTTCAGCCATTACAAAGCCATTAAGACAACATTTACCTGCAGTGCTTGTGGTGATGGGGTTTCTCCAACATGCTCCACAACATTTGGCTCTCAGATATTTCTCATGTTGTTGTTGGTGGTGATCATTTCTTGTGTTTCATTTTTTTTCTAATTTATTTTTATTTATTGCCTGGTTCTTATGTTGCAGGTTACCAATATCGCCTTAATCATTCTTAAATATTTTATTTTGAAGTAAAAACTGGCATGTTTTTTTATTACAACCTGTAAACATATTTTCATCACACCCTTTTTTATGTAGTAATATCAGCTGGAACACTGGCCACAGTGAGATTAATTTTTATTTTTGATAATTGTTTGTGATATTATTTTCTTTTATTTATGTTTTGTATTGTTTTGTTACCTTCATCATGCCCCCCTGTCAATTTTCTGACTCTTATTTATTATCAATACTTATAAAAGCAATAGAGTAAGAAAGTAAAGAGCACAATTGTGTCATTTTAAAAGTTGGAGGAATAGAAACGTGTTGCCTCCGTTTGTCTTACTTACCACTGATGTACCGCTAAAGTCTGACTTAAACGTACCACCAAACGTACTCTAATATTGTACTACTGCTGTACTAATACATCAGAGAGCAGGAGCTCACCTGTAAACAAAGAGTTCGGTACCACCCCAGATCTTCTCCTCCAACCAACATGTCTTCAATCAGCCAGTCAGTGGATCGGAGTGATACGCTGCTTGTATTAGCCAGCTGGAGTCTGATGTGAAAGCACTGCAGGGCAGCAGAGAGGCACTGAAAAGCAGACCAGTCACACATAAGCGGCAGAACTGGACTTGACGTCGTCACCTGCGGGGGTTTGGGTTTCAACGTGACTCTTCTGACCCTCCAAGATGGATGTTTATTGGGAGCCCCGCCAAGCTCCTTACATATCAGTGTGTATCAGCATGTGTCTTCACTCTGTCAAATGTGCACAGCACACGTGAAAGCACACTCGAGAAATGGTGTCAAAAAAGAAAAAAAAATCAGCACTCAATGTGACTGAGGAACCAAAAACAACACTTGGTTGTGTCACGAAGTCACTCGCCTTTTTTTAACTTTTCATTTTCTATCGTGGTGGCATCCAGACCTGTAACCCAACCCCCGAAAACCTCTCTCTCAGACTGTCAGTTGTCATGGAAACTTCTCAGGTCAGTGTTCTCCCTGCTGTTGCTCCTGCAGTGCATTGTGGGATCTGCGGTTCGGTACTCAAAACGTACTCTTGTCGGGCCAAAACATTGCGAGGCCTTCAGCAAAACCAACGAACCAACCAACTTACTGCTGTATATTGTCTGTGTGAACGCTCGCTGGGTAAACTTCGCATGCCACCCGGCGCAGAAAAACCTCGAAGTCACCTCTATATTGTTCTGTTCCTAATGTTTGTATGTATGTGTGTGGGGGTCTGTATGCGTGTATTTAACGACCATCATCCAATGTGGAAAAGAAAAGAAAAAAAACACGAGTTCAACCACAACAAATATGGTGGGCAGAAGAGGCGACCTCTCATCTCCAGTCCTTCTATGCAATGAATCATATTTGGGAAAAAAAAAAAAAAGCAGAAACACGAGGAGGAAAAAGGGAAGTGAAAATACACGAATGGGAGAAATCACATTGTTTATCACACCTGAGTTGTTCTAATATCATTCCCTCATAGATCCAAATAAGGAGATTCTGTGAGTTTGTTTGTGTATAATATAGGTCACCGGTAAGTTAGGAAATAATAAGAAGGGTCTTTGTATTACTTGTGTTTAACCTGGCACCGGGTTCAGGATCCCTTCTCATCTCCTAATGGGAGTTCCTGCCAAAGGGTTTCTCTCTAAAGATGTGTTCATGACAGCTGGGAAATGGCATTAAGAGCTGAGAGGACGAGTAAAGCGACGGCAGTGTTGCTGCCAGAGATGCACCTGTTTTCAGTTCAAATGTTTCTTTATTTATTAATTCTTCACCCTCAAAATGTCAAAGGTCAATCAGTAATTCCCGTTGAAACTAGTCTGTTTTAAAGGAAAACTGCATAAAGATGAACCTAAAATGTTCATGAGCAATAAACCCAATGAAAAAATAGTCCATTTGCTGTTCCAATCAGCGATATTAGAGAAGTATTTCCAAGAGAAAACAAGAAAATAAAATACATTTAAAATGGTGCAGTTAGCGGAAGCACTGAAAGATCCCAGTTGTCATGGCGGCATCGTCGGCTATCTTGTTTTGTTTTGCTTCAAGCAAGGGGTTAACGGAGTATACAGCAACGTTGTCCAGAGATTTATATAGACAAAGATAAAGATTTATATAAATATAGTCTATATACAGTATATATACATATATATAGAGAGAGAGAGGGAGATTTCATTATATTCCCTAACGTGGGTTCTGTCTGCTCAGGTGTGAAGAAGGAAAGCTCCTCTTTATTTATTGTATTTATTTATTTATGTATTTATTTTGATGACCGTATATTGTTGTTTTGCAGAGAGAGAGCAAAGTATTTAAAGAATATTTAAACACAAAGCCAGTTCAAATACAACTATATATACATATTATAGACAATAACACACAATTTATAGATTATATTTGACTAAAAATACTGTGGCTGTAGGCTACTAGTGAAGTACTATTCAAGGTAAATTGAATTAACTGGTGTGAGTTTATGTTAAAGGTGCACTGCCACAACACACTGGAGATTTATGAGCTAAATACACTGGAACGTAAAGAAACTGCAAATTCATCTGTCTTTTTTAATTTGCAGCATGCTGTGAAAATGATTAAGAAGCTATTAATGAAAATACAGATTTGAAAAGAGGTGGTTAAAACATTCCTTAACTCCTTTACAACTCCTACACTTTATTTGAAATCACTGAAACTGTGTAAAAGAAGTCAGTATATATTTTTTTGTGAAACATTTATGAGATGATTTATCTATGTAAGAATTTATTTTATCATACCGAGAGAGGGGATTGAAAGCTGGCTGAGAGCGAAGAGAGAGATTTAGGTTTACAATGAAATAAATATACAGACAGATGTCTATAGATCTATATATATCTATCGCTGGACTGCACAACCAATATCTGAATCTGAAAAATCTTTTCCATTGAAGTTATGTTTTTTGAGTCTGTCTAACCAGAAAAATGTCATCCTGTTTATTTTATCACAGAAAATCAGATTGTTGGCTGTTTAAAATGTAATTTTCTGGTAATGTGCTGATTGATTGTTTTGATTCCAGAGGTTTCCCTCGGCCCTACTTTACTTTACGTACAAGATTAGAGGTCATAATGCTTGTGGGTATTTTCTGCCTCTGTAGAGTTAAATTCAACTGCAGGATTAAGAGTCTGATTATTCTGGTTCTGTTTGGATCTGTTTGGACAAAACAGCACCGAGCCTTCCCACGTACACTGCCACCAGATCAGTGACTTCACCACGGACGCTTAAAGAATTAGTGTCAAAGTAAATAATATGAGAGAGAGTTTAAAGTGACCCAAATTAATACCGACTTCCTCTATTGTATGTCGTATGTTTTTGGAAGTTTGTATAAAAAAAAAAAAAAGAAAAACTAAAATGTTCAATAAAATGTTCCTCAATCACTTTTGCCTCAGGAAAGCACACACACTAAATGCAGCATCGCAACGGAGATGTTCAAATAGACATTAGAAAAATAATGAGTGCATTCATGCAGGCGCAATAAGTATGATTTATTTTAAACACTTTATGGCACAGATGTGATCTTCCCATGGCTGCTGAGAGGGATTCGGTAATATTTGAATGAGCCATGATGACATACGTAACAAGATCTGTGTCAAAATGTGTAAAAGAAATGTCAGATTTTTTGCTCCCGTGTGAATATAGCCACTGAAGGTGAGTTAAATATGCACAGCAGCAAGGGCTTTTATACTACAATACTGGTCACTGAAGAAAGCCATCCTGTTACTGCCCTCTAGCCAGTCGTGGTCTCTGTCTATACTCTGCATGGTGTCTGTCTATATCCTGGAGCGCAGCAAGGTCAGACCACAGCAATCACCGGTGGGCAAAATCACCAAGCCACAGTCTGTGTTTTTCAGAAGCAGAAAATGTCGACAATAATAAAAGATAAAACCTTTAAGAGTTTTGTTCCAAATCAACATGTTAAGAAATTTGAATTGAGATCTGCTCGGGTACAGATTCTTTAAAGGAACAGTGTGTAGCTTTTAGGGGGATCTATCGGCAGAAATATAATATTAATATATTTTCTTTAGTGTCTAATCACCTGATAATAAGAATCATTGTGTTTTTGTTTCCTTAGAATGAGCTGTTTATATCTACATAGGGAGCGGGTCCTCTTCACAGAGTCCGCTATGTTGCACCGCCATGTTTTTATCTGTTCGAAATGTACCTTAAAGGGAGATTTGTCAAGTATTTAATACTCTTATCAACATGGGAGTGGGCAAATATGCTTGCTTTATGCAAATATATGTATATATTTATTATTGGTAATCAGTTAACAACACAAAACAATGACAGATATTGTCCAGAAACCCTCACAGGTACTGCATTTAGCATAACAAATATGTTCGAATCACAACATGGAAAAACAGCTGTCAGCGTGTCAGTGTGCTGACTTGACTATGACTTGCCCCAAACTGCATGTGATTATCATAAAGTGGGCATGTCTGTAAAGGGGAGACTCGTGGGTACCCATAGAACCCATTTTCATACACATATCTTGAGGTCAGAGGTCAAGAGACCCCTTTGAAAATGGCCATGCCAGTTTGTCCTCACCAAAATTTAGCGTAACTTTGGAGCGTTATTTAACCAGTTTCGTAACAAGCTAGTATGACATGGTTGGTACCAACGGATTTTTTTACTTTTTATAGTTTCATATGATACCAGTATCTTCACTCTAGCTTTAAGACTAATCCCGCTACGCAAGTTGCGTTAAAGAAATTAGTGGCGTTAAAACAAATTAGCGTTAATGCGTTATTATCGCGTTGGATAACTTTGACAGCCCTATACTTTTCCTGCTTGGGCTGGACTCAATAATGTTACTTGCTCCTATCTGTCTCTCTTGCTTCACCACTCACTTCCGACGTACACACATTAGTTTAAGCAATGGCTCAATTCGCGTTTTTGCGTCGTCAACCGTAGCTCTCCAACACGGGAGAGGCTTCAGTTGGTTGTAATCTCCTCACCTCACCACTAGATACCTCCAGATCCTACACACTGCTCCTTTAAGCCCCCCAAATGTACATTTTTTAAAATATTAGGAGCTAAAATTAAATGTTTTGGAACAAAACTCTTGTATCAATAAGTTTGCAATAGGACACAAAGGGTCAGATTTCCAGACATGCAGCCAAAAGCTTCCATCAGATCTGTGTTTAAAATCTTGACTCGTCTTTGAATCCGACATCAAGAGTCTCAGCAATAAGGTTGCACTTACACGTCATACAGTCAGTCTGAGGTTTGACCCTTTGTGGCACTGACCTGGTATCAGAATTAGGTGTTTTTCTGACTATACAGCCATGAAAAGGAGACGCCACAAAGAGCTAAAAAGAGAATGCTTTTGGGAAAGCCGGACTGTGTGTGTTTGTGTGTTCTCAACCAAAAAAGGTAGCATACAGTGCTTGTACAGTACATAGTGTAGGAACCGTCACCACTGCTCTTGCTGTCGGTCGTGCAGACAGTCGACGTATAGCAGGACCGGAGAAAGATTTTAGAACACAAAAAAATATAAATATATATATATAAATATATAGAAAGTAAATGTTTCATAGGTGAGAGATTGTAAAAAAAGAGAGCAAAACAGAAACAGTCCATCTTTTCACTGTAAAACCATCAGGGAGCGTTTATTCATCTTTCACCTGTAATGAATCATCCAAAGTAAAAATTACAAGTGCATGACCTGGACACCGAACTTAACCCCCGCCCCCCCTGCCCTCCACCTACCATCCCTTGACCTTTTGAACCTCTTTGACCTCCCACCTCACGGGCTGCCATCTTTTTTTCCAGTGTAAATACCAGATGAGAAAGTCCGCTTTGAACAAACAAACATGTAAATGATCCATGAAGGACATGTTTCTGTACATGTAAATCTGAAAACATGCTAACACACACATGCACACAGGCGTGAGTGAGGCCTTTGCACACCACACAGCGACACAAGCTGGAGCGTATGCAAGCCTGAACCTCCGTGCCCAAACTGTGTGTGTGTATTAAAAACAACAAAAACCTAAATACAACAAACTAAGAGCAGTTGTTAATTTGAATAATAAATGACAAAAATCGCATTGTGTACGTATGTGGCTGGCTCGTGCGGACTGTTTAAGACTCATTAAAATTGTATTCGGATATAAAAAAAAATAATAAAAAACATATTGGTCTGTGTAGAGTTTCTATACATGTTGTGTTTGTAAAATGAGATGACATCAAAAACAAAAAACTAAAAAACGGGAAAAATATTCTGGCTTCCATGTAATTTTTTTGGGAGATGGAGATGAAGAGGGAGAGATGAATCGGACAATGGTGTAAAAAAAGAAAGGAAAAAATGACAAAATAACCCAAGTGAATGAAGAAAAGAGGGTGAAAATAAAATACAGAAAAAGGTCGAGAGCCTAACAACGATTACAAAGTGTTCCATTCACTGTTGTAAGTGCAATGAGCTAAACTTCCTGTTTCCCCATTGTAAAACCTTGTGTATGTTTCCGTGTATTCCTCCTGTAAATGGGTGTAGTAGACCTGGTGCATCATGCCATGTAATGTGATGAATGACAAATTATGACCTTACAATACATTTCAATCAGGAAAAATAAATAAAAGACAAATACATAAAAACAAATAACCTGTTGTGTAAACTTTTTGATTAATATTTAATTTTTTTTGTACTATAAGTTTCATTCAATCCAGAATAATATCGTACAATCGTTGAATTTATTTCATGTCAGTTTTAGATCTTTGCAAAAAAGTGTTGAGGACTAACGTGTTTTTTTTTTTAAGTCATTAAAGCTGAAGTAGGCGAGATTGGAGCAAATATGATTAAAAAAAGTTATTTTTATAAAACCATCGCTATATCTTGACAGTAGTACATGAAACAGGTAACCTGAAAAAAAATCCTGTGCCTCTGTGTCCTCCGGTGCTCCTAATGGCATCTGCAAGATTTCACAGACCGGAGGAAAACAAGCAGTAAGAGCTGATCTGAGGTCTGCTGTTCAGCTGCCGTCTATGAGAGCCGGCTGTCAATCACTCGCGAACTCCGACCAAACGGTCAAACTAGGCCGCGCTGATCAAATATGAATCAATATTATGTTACGTTAATGTCTATTTCTCTCCTCAAATGTTTTCAGAATCATCTTGTAGTGCACGGTTTAGCTGTAAAATGAGAACGTTTGTGACCCGGCAGCCATTGTGAAATCTGGTAAAAGGAACGCCAAGTTCTGGTCACATGACCGGAGCACAGCCAATAGGAACGCTCTCTCAATGAAATGACCTGTGATTGGTCAAAGTCTCCCGTCACGGGCTAGATTTTTTAAAGCCTGAAACAGAGCCATGAGGAGGTGCAGAAGTCTAGTTTTTTCTCAGAACACTTGAATTACAATATGCTGAAAGGTTAATATGGAATTTTTTGCCCAATTTTTGCCAAAAATATACTGCCTACTGCAGCTTTAATTCCAGTTTTTAAATAAAATGCACTGCTATTCCTTTTAGTCCACGGTCGTTCTGTCTTAATATGAGTAGCAGGGTCTCTACTGGATACGCTATTATACTGTAGCTCCTGCATGCTTACGTACAATACAAGCTACGTGACACAACATTGTAAATCGTAGGCGACTGTGCAAAATGTCTTTGTCAAAAAGGAGAACAGTGGACACGGAGAGTGTCAGATGTTCCTGGTTACTATTTCTTCACAAAGGTAAATGGGAAGCCAGTGTGCTCGGTGTGTTCACAGCACCTTTCAATGCTCAAGGAATATATATATAATATTCGGCGCAACAATCAGACTCATCATGGCGAAAAATACAAGAACTTGCTGAGAACAAACAGCAGTCTGTTGTTATTTACAGGTTATTATGCAATGGTTTTACTGGTCCGGTCCACTTAAGATCAAATTGGGATGTATGTGGCCCATGAACTAAAATGAGTTTGACACCCCTGCAGTCTAGAACACTTTAATATCTCTAGATATTCACTCTGCAACACATCTTCCTTTATTTACCCAACTTTTTGTCCCATTTTGGAACAACCCGCTGCACATGCACTGCATTTCTCGTCTGTGTTAACCCTGCTGTTATAACCTCACACTAACATGACTTTTCAAACTATTGTTTATTTTTGCATGTGTCGTAAAAGTTACAGACAATATTCAGCACATTTATCCTCCTTCTTCTTTAACTCCACCTCTCAAGTCTGATTCTTTGTACTTCACAGTCAAATAAAATCAGTTTTATTTATATTATCCAGAATCAGATTTTGCTTTAAATGGTTTCACAATGTGAACATTTGATACCTTCCATCCTGATAGAGCCTTAAGCCATATGAAACGCATCCGTTTGTTTTATCTTGTAAATTAAGTACAACTTTTAAAGACGCCATATTATCTTTAATAATCCACTCTAGGAGATTATTCTTTCTTTTTTTCATTCTTGTTTTATAGCTGTCACACTGAAGACGACAGTCATCCTGAGTCAATAATGAAAACTGGTTGATTTGTGCCAGCGTGTTCCTTAGCACTCATTTTATTCAAAAAAGAAGGAGACGTGGTCATAAACTGAAATTAGGATTTTATTAGTAGACATTTCCCCCCGTTCATTAATCTACCAAGCTGTTCACAGATTGGATTACGACCCCTTTACAGTCCCCCACCTCAAAATAAAACATCTGGTACAACGTTCTCACCAAAAAACAGTTTAAATACTATAAAAATAAATCAATTGCACAAAATAGTATGCCATTTTGCTTGTGATTACCTCTGTGCAGCACTTGTACACGTATTATAACATCGATAAACCCCGTGATACAGTCCAAGAGAAGGAGGGTCAAACGTTTTTATAGAAAGAACCGACACTCAAAGAGCAACAAAGATCTAGTTTAATGATCGTCTGGTGACCGCTCCAGATGTTTACCAGCTGCTTGGACCGTTTTACCAGCTGAAAATTACAGTTTTTCAGCAATAGTTTGTTCTTGTTAGGGTTCGTTTACCACCGTAGTATGTGGCCAGTGTAAAGTTCAACTCAAGTAGTGTTTGTGTGATTGATCTTTAATTACTTTTTTAACGACAGGTCTACCTAAACACACTGTACTGGCGAGTAGTAACGGCCACAGTAAAATGTACAAGCTGGTGAATGATGTTCACTTCAAGCCCCGATTAGACGCTAAAGCACTTCAGATTCATGTTTAAATGAAAGAGAGAAATTAAGAGCTGTTTGAATTAGCTACATAAACAAAAGATTATTTCATAAAACCTCAAACATCATAAATAATAAACATAAATACAAAAAAAACCCAGAAAAAACAAGGGAATGAAAAAAGGAGGCACTAAGCATGACATAGAAAGAATTTTTAAAAACACACACAAATGAAAAAGTTAAGTTGGTCCAAGATGTGTAGTCCCAGAAAGTTATAAGAATTTCCAAATATTTGGAATATATTAAGATAAACTAAGAAGGCAGATTCATTAACTGGAGATACATCTGACTATTGAAGATGTGTGTTTGTGGTGGGAGGTAAAGCTACTGTACAATAACAGATCAGACATGTACTGTTCATGTTGACGTGCAAAGGTTGCATAGAGTTGGTGTTGTGAAATACATCACAGCTCCTAAATGCACTGATGAAAACGTGATTTTTAAACTGCAAGGAACACAATAAACAATCCTCCTTTATGTTATTAAAATGGGTTCAACCTACAGGATCATGTTCTTTTTTTTTAACAAAAACTAGTTGTTTTCTGTCAAAAAGCATCCGAGGCCGTTGAATAGGCGTTATCAGTTGCTATAAGCACCACAGATGTGGGTCATTAGGGGGCTAACGGCGTTTTAAAAGTGAAAGTGAAACCTAAAAGCAACACGTTCTAACATGTAAAACTGAATGCAACGGCACATTTTGAACACAAACAAAAAGGCTTCTTTAGGTTTAGGCAACAAAAACAGTTAAGTTTAAGGAAAAGCACAAAGACAACTACACGTTGTTGGTTTCACACAGGATGCAAACCTTAGCCTCTTGGGTGAAAGCCCTGTGTTTTGTGTCCCATCCATCATCCCCGACGTCCACCCTTATGGACTTTCACACTGTCTATGCTGCAGCTCCTGTCATACTCACTACAGTCGCCGTCGTGTTCTTTTATACCTTCTTTCGGTGATATACCATGTAAATAGATGATAAAACCCAGCAGTGGGTGTAGTAGGCACCTGCTGACCCACATCTATGGTGCTTATAGCGACTGATAACGCCTATTTAACAGCTGGACAACAGTCTAATCGGCAGCAAAAAGTCCCATTCTCACTAGTGCAGACAGGTGTGCAGGGAATGTGAAGAGTTGAGGGTTTATAACCTGTTC